>NW_028277053.1:19133188-19285917 GCF_059951505.1 Python bivittatus
TTATTGCAATAAGAAAGCCGTAAATTGTTGAGGTGGTTTGCTAAAGGGATAACCAATCTCTCTTTGGTGGACAACAGAGAAAGTGGAAGACTATCTGGGCCAGCCAGTCTAATCAGTATTGTTCAACTTACAGGTCAACCCGAAGCACGTTTCTCAATACAGCCCTCCTGCAGTTTGCCTTCCAAATGAATCAGGTGACCCTACCAATTGTGGATTCTGGCCGATGTAATCCCGCCCCATCTAGAGGACCCCAGGTCAGCCCTTAGCCCATTCCTTTTGATCATCTTCAAAGGCATCCCAAGACATTTAGGACCTCAGGCAGGAGATCCAGATGGCATTTTCCCACCTACAAAAATGGAATACAATCAACTAGACAATTCTGTGCAAGATAGGCTTGCAGAGAATGGAGTGTGGGGCAAGGGAACTTCAGAGCACAGCCATCTGCATAAGATAATTTTCCAAAGGGTGATCTATTCAACTCTCCTTCGCTGACCAGCACCCAAAGTCAACTGCCTAAGGCGGCAGCCATCTCACCATTTCTATAGTGCAGCACATTTTTTTCTCTGCTTTTTATCTTTCTTCTTCCTGGTGTTGGCAGATGAGAGAATTCTTAAGAATGGAGAAATGTAGAAAAATAAAACGACAGGGTCTTACATTTTGTCCTGGGGTCTTTGCTTCTCTCGATATAACAATTTTCAGGAATCGTCACATCACAGGGTAAATTTGAACCTACTTCCTGCTTTGATGCAAATGAAAGTTTAAACGGGTGGTCTAAAATCCCTTTGAGTCTTTGGGGGTAAGATAAGTGTGATTAATATGAATTTAATTCTAAAGAAAAGTTAAATTGGGATCTCTGTGCAAGGTCCATATTCATTACCGGGCAAATGTTTGGTTGTACATACAAGTTCTGATCCATGAAATGCTTATGTTAGGAGAGAACCCTAGCTGTTGCCTCTAAACCTATCTTTTGGGTAAACTAGGCTGTCTGCAATATTATTACTTTCAGTCCACTTTAGCAAGTAGAGACACGTAGATAACATTGATACCAGTTATTGACGATTCTTCTGGAACAACACATTTGAATGTTCCTGTCCTGCTAAACCAATGAAGGCTCATTCTGAACAATGTGAAATCAGTTTCTAATCATCTTACAATGCAGTTGATAAAACAAGAATAAAAGCTCTGTAAATTTGAGTTTGGAATGGCTTAGTACAGTCATAGACCAGCACATAAAGCTTGCTGCATATCACAGCCTCTGTCAGTGCTTCATAGTGGTTGGTTACAATTGCCTTACTTTTGGAATACAAGGGAAGAACTGAAACTTGAATCTCCCTATTATTGTAATATCTGAGGCTGGCATCTGGGTTGTTGCTGTGACTCTGGATAACTCACTGTGTCTTAAATAGGCAGGTGTTTTTCTTAGCTTTATCCCCCGAATTTGGGATCTATCAAGATATCAAGAACTGGATTTTAGGAAGTTGACTAAAAGAATTAGAATGTCGGAGGGAGAAATCTACATTTGATTTGCAGTAATGGATCCTCCACCTTTGAATTAGGGATTTTTTCCCCCTATCTTTTTAAAATAGTTTTTGGGAGCAAAAAAGATGAAGAAGATGACTTTCAAGCAATGGTCAAAGGTTTTGGAGTTCCTCTGTCTATAATATAATTTCCAAGCCCTTCCCCACCCTGTTTTTCCTCTATTTTTTAAAATAGATCATTAATTTAGAAATTATATTATTTAATTCATACTGTTGCACCCATGCACACTTAATTAGTGTAATTAATTTAGCATACTAAGAATATAAAAAATAAATACATCTCATTGTAAAAGAGAACTGATAAGAAAATATACAAATGCACATAGTAATATAGGTATTTTCCAAACAGGGATTAATTTTGTGTTGACAGCCTAGAGTCTGAAGCTGTTAAACACTAGAAAGAATTACAGGGCTTGATTTAAGCAATGAGTAGTAGGTAGAATGGGATCTCCTGTAATGTCCAATTTCTGGAAGGTCAGCAAAGGGTTCTGCTGTCAGTTTTTTACCAGTAACAATGACAAGTGGGTTGCGTTAATGAACTGTTACTTCAATCCTAGTCCCAAAAGCAAAAGGAGCATTCTCTTCCTTCATCTTAAATATCCAGTTTCTTCCCCTTTTTTGAAACTGCCTCTCCCTGGTGGACGGTGGGGCTCAAGTGGAGAACAAAGCCTCCCTTTGCTTTAGATGAACCATGGAAGAGTAGAACTTTACTTTCTTCTCTGATGTTGTAGTCTGAATTAAACCATTTCTCCATTCTTTGATTTCCTAAACTATTTAATGCTTTGACAATTACCCATAATATTACTTTGCATTATTCCCTGGTCCCCAGCCTGGTATTTGGTGGCAATAATATGCCCATCATCGTATTATTCCTTGATGCTTATCAAGCTCTCTGCACTATTTAATGTTATTTTAGGTCATTTCTCCTATTAAAGAAGGGAGACTAGCAGGTTGCAAAGCAAAGCACATGCCTCGAGCAAAGTCTGTTTCCCATCCGGCCTGTCAGCCCCACATCCCAGTCCTTGCTTGCCTTCTGGAGGTGGGTCTTTGTGACTGCTCACGGCTTCCAGAACCTGCTCTCAGGATTCCAAGTATGCCCCCAAACGCTGGAGATCCCAGTGCTGCTCTGCACATCACTCCAGGCCCACACTGTACAATCAAAATATTCCTTAAACATCAAAACAGTTTTTATATGTGATAAAGGGATATAGTTTCCTAAAAATGAATTGTTTGGTGGTGTTTCTCATGAATCCGAACCCTGTCATCCTGATGTATTTGCCAGATAATTCCAGGGACAGTGCACTGATTTATCTTCCAAATAGAGACAGTAATGCAGACTTGGAGATTCTGATGTTCATCTGAGTCCCGTCATCACCCCCAACACATAGACACAAACATGAGGTTTTTGCTCCTGATTGCATCCTATATCCATTTAATTCTATTGTGTTTTATCCACTGAAGTCAGTGGGCCCAAAATAGTGGAATAATTCTTGGGATTGTATTTTAATTTACTGTTTTCCCTGCCTTGAATGAAAGGTCTTGCTCCATCTGATCATTCCAGATACAGAAGTATATTTTGAATTGATGCCCCTCCGGCTGTGGAGCTGGTGCAGGGCCCCTCCCCCCCACAGCACAAAGATCGCTAAATGCAGGCAACAAGATCACCATGTAGGAAAAACATTTCCTTGCTTTCTGCACCTTTTGATTTGATTGATTACAGTAGGTGCCATCAAGTCAGTGCTGACTCTTATCAACCACTTTGATGGATTGTCTCCTGGAGGGTGTATCTCCAGCCTGGTCCTTCAGGTCTTCCATGGTTCACCCATCACCACTCTGAGTCCATCCACCTGACATCCTCTTCTTCTCCTACCTCCCACCTTTCCTATCATCAGAGCCTTCTCCAGAGAGCTGGGTCTTCACATAATGTACCCAAAGTACGATCATTTGTATCCATGGCTAGGTAAAATTTGAATCTGACTTAGCGTTATCCTACACAGAGAAGTCAGGACTTCTTCCCCATAGGTAGCTACCCTGCTCTGAAAAGCAGAGGCATTTGTCAACAGTGAAACAATGGCCCCATATCTCTCGAGATTAAATCACATAACTTTGTTAGGGTTTAAGGTAGCCCAGCACCTCTGCTGACTTCACTGCCCCCTGGGAACAAAGGGAATGACCAAACACTCCTGAGGGATCTGGTCTCCCGTCTCGTGTTCTTAGCAGTCTTGTTTTGCAGAGCCCAGTTTGCATACCTCCACCTGCTAACCTGATTTACATTATAAAGCTATATGTTGATCAGTGTCTCTCTATCAAGGCAGTTGGAAGCATCAAAGCCCAACATCAGAAGGTACAGATAATGCATACCTAAGTCACATGCTTGTTGGTTCATTGCTATCATTCCACATTTTTAAGGCAAGAGAGCATCCTTTTTCGGCTAGAAAAATAAAAAGGAAATAAAGCACTGGATTTAGGGTCTTTATTGCAGAATATGCAAAGCCAGACCCTTGTTCTGAATATAGGGATAATCTACAGGACGATGTGGTATATGACAGGCTGTTTGTTCTAAATATGTTTCTCACTGTTTTTGAGAGAGTCTCTGGAAAGATCCAGCAATACATAGCGAGCTTGTGTAACAGAAACAATCTCCCGGTGCTCTTCACCGTGTGAGTTGTTTATTGAAAACATTTGTAAGCCACCTTTAAGGGTAATGCCCTGAAGGGTTCTCCATAAAAAGAATAGAACATTTGTAGAACTAACATGAACCCAAAACTACTACCGTAAAAAATAATCTCTCAGATATTAAAACTCATTTGGGAAGGAGCAGTAGGTTTGGAAACAAGCTATGAGTTTATGCCATTAGCCAAGCAATCAGAAAATTGCAGGCTAATTATTAACTCACTCTTAGCTCTAAGATCACACTACCACCTAGAATTGGAAATCTTCTGGTTGATGCCACAATAGATATGCAAAATACAGGACAGAGCAGTTACAAAAGCAGAGCTGCTAAGGGACTTTCTGCTGTGCCTTCTTTTTTAATGTCACCAGAAGATGAAAACTAATTGGAGCCCCCTCCTCCCCCCCTCACTGATCCCCTTGTTAACATCACTTTACATAATATCTCCCCCTTGAAAATTTATCCCCCATCATGTAGTGGGGAAAGGAATGGAACTTCAGAATGTAGAAACCAGAGTCCAGAGCACAGTTTGGGTTAACGCAAGGGGCCTGAGGTCCTCCGGGTGGAGAAGGCCCTGAGCTTATTCCAGGAAGGCCAGAGTTGAAACTTGCCAAGGCACGGCCAGCTGGCCTTTCTGTGTTTCAGCAATATGGCTTCCAACACCTCTCTAAGTACGTTCTTATCGAGTAGACATTGTACTCCTCAGCTGAAATCAGCGTTCTTGCAATTGTCTTTTACTTCTTCTTTGGGATAGCTGCCTGTGGACTTGCAGAGTGCTGTCGCATCGCTCTCAATCTCTTCTGGCCTGGCTAAACCAGTGGACTTTTTTTTCTTTGAATAGCAGAACTCCCACATCACAAAGTCCTTTTGAAAGCATCAGTATCACCACCGGATTTCTAATGCAAACCATTATCCGGGCTATAGAGCAATGCTGTCCAACATGGAACTCGTCTCGAGGTCAGATGGGCGTATGGAATCCGTTTCTTGGCTCCTTAGATCACAGCAAAGACTATAATCTTTGAGTTGCTGAACTCATTTTGCACAAATGACCGGAATCAAGTGTTCCAAGGAGCACTGAAGGCCAGCACAGGAGGAGGAGGGGTAAAACCGAGTGTACTCAGATTAAAACTATCAAGTGTCAGAAAAGAAAATAGGGGAGGTGAAAAGAAACACATTTAGGATGGCTGCTATCCTGTATCCAGGTATCCAGCAGTGAGGATCACTGAATTCAACAGGAGTAAACGTGTAGACATGCACTAGAAACGTTGAACACGAGAGATGTTGTAAGTAGAGAGAACCCAGACCTCTGGAGGTGACCAGGGCCCCTGTAAGACGGATGCTTTGATTTTCAAACCAAATAATCTGTTGTGGGTGAGAATAATCGAACATTGTATCTATGCTTTGCTCCAAGACTTATTGGATCAGCATGAAGGATGCGATGGCAGCGATAGCCTGGAACAGAATCTGTGACCATATTTCATGGGATAGCTTTTTATTTTCCCTTGTACTAGACAAGGAGGAACTCATCTGACATCCTTCTGTGCTGCAGGTACAACCAATTCTCCATCCCAAATCCTATCAGCAGCCACTTGCTATGATTTTATACCGTTTTGTTTTCCTTGTAGCTGCATGCTTTCCACTGCAAGTAAAGTATCTGGCGTGATCGATTCATGAGAGTTAAAAGACACTCCTGAGCATAAAAAGTCCCAGCCAACCTCAAGGGTTGCTTGTTCAAGGCGTCCCAGAGCCTGGCCACTTTTTAAGATCCTGCAGGACAGCCCAAAGGGGATCTAATTCAGCATTCTGCCCCTAAAGGGCATAACCACGTCCTTCTCTAATTCTCAGGGCAATTGATACAGCCGTTGGGTTGCACTAAAACCAGAGTACTTTCAAAACATGCAACTTTCTGTCTCTGGCAGCCTTCCACAATCAGTTGCCCTCCAGATGTTTTGAGAGCACTCGCAGAATTCCCAGCCAGCCTGGCCAAGGGGAAGTGCTTTGCATTCTGGCTTCCCTTTCTTTTTAACACAACTGGAGGGCACCAGGTTGGGGAAACCCATTTTGTTCATTAGTGAGACGCTCATAATGCCCCAGATTTCAAATGCTTAGATCCCCAGCTTGCCAGCACCCTCCTTTCTGGCAAGTTCTTCAAGGGGGCATACAAGAACCAAAAAGGAATTAGTACAAAACACATTAGAACATCAGCCAGGCTGTTCTATCAATTTCCAACAGCAGGGAAGAAACCAGCCCTCTGGACCTGGCAGCTACGAATCTGCCTGATGGTGGAATATCCAGAGAGGATAGGCCACGGATAGGGAGCCACCACCAGAAAGACCTCGTCTTGCCTTCAGACATCTGTCCACCCTCCAAGGAGAGCTCAGTTGTATATGATTATGATGGTTTCATAATGGCTTGCTGACCAAGCCACAGTGACCTGAGTCTACATCATTTCAAGGTCCAAAAGACCGTGGAAAAATGAATTCCAAAGTTGGCTTTCCTGCGTCTCCTTCCTTGTACAAAAGATTACCCTGCTTAGGAGAACGAAGTGCCTGCCTGAAGGGAAGGGCGATCCCTGCCATCTGAAACCTAAGGGTGACTAACAGAGATGATTTCAGCAAATGAATTTAAAAAACAAAAGAAAAAATTAACAACGTTCACTCCCTGTTTTGATAACTTGGCGCATGTAGAGAAACAAGTTTGCCGGAGGAGTTCAAGAATTCCCTCCTCCCCTCGTTTCTCCATATGCCCAAAGCAATCTCCCTTTCCGGGCCAAGCTTTTATTTTCTTTTGCCTAGCAGCAGCCGCAGCCTGTGGATTTCAGCATTGGGCCATTCCTTGTGGGAGGGAAGCTACTGAAAACACAACCCAACAGGTTGCCGTCACTTTCCAGCAACTGGGGAAGCTGCTGCACAGTTTGCTCAGTGGAGACGAGCCCTTCTGGTATTCCATGGACTATCTAAAGGCGCAGCCTTGGGGAAGTCTTGCCCACCCAGTTTGCATCCGAACACACAGAGAGGAAGGGGCGCAGGCCTGGGAGAGATCTTGGTCTACACACACACACAGCTGTCAGTGGTGCTCAAGAGGGACATCTCCTCTGAGCTGAATTCCCCCAGGAGATTCACAGTCCGTCCATGTAGTTTTCGTGGCAACGATATGGCCGTGACTTCCCATTGCCGGGTTCCAACCTAGAGCCCCGGCTTTTCTGGTGGCCTCAACTACTAACCAGGTCCCACCCTGCCTAGTTTTTTAAGGTCAGTCACATTTGGCTAGTTGTTTAATGTTCCAGGATTATAGTACTGTCACGGACAATCCCCCCCCCCCAAAAAATTAAATAATAAAAAAAGTCTGGCCCGTCTCCTGAGCATCCTCACTGAGAGACACCTCACGTCCTGGTTGGAGCTTTCCGATTCACTCGTTGGGAGAGTTGCATCGGCCTCCTTCCCCCGTGGCACAAGACAGAGGGGAAACCGAGGCCTGTTCCCTGCAGCTGGACTGAGAAGGTCTCCACCCCTCCTTGAGTGAGTGGGCAGCAGGAGCAGCCAGCGCGCCTTCACTGGGCCTTCCCTCTGCTGCCGGCCTGCAGGGGCATTGGGGGCCAACCCTTCCGCAACCTCCCTCCAAGGCAACCAACTTCATGCCCTTGGGTGTATCGGGAGGAAATACCCCAAGCTGAAGCCCACACATCTTAAAGCTGCCAAGGCTGAGAAACACCGTTATATGGAAATGTACGTTTCTCTGCAGATATTTAGAATTTTTGCCAACAGAGAGAGGTGTTATTAATATTTGCATATGGCACATTAACTGCAGAAAACGGAACAGAACATTGGGGGCTATTTGAAGCAAAATAAATCCCAATTTTCTTCCATCTTGTGAGCTGAAAATCATTGCCGTAGCACATCAAATAATAATTATTATTTATACAAATAATTGATGGGGGTCCTGCCTCCCCGTTGTTAGTTTCTTTGACTCCTCCACTTTCCACTTCCTATCTCTTTGCTTGGCCCAGAGTTCAGAAGGCTCCCTAACCTTACCTCCTGGGTGAGAAGGCTGGGCCCAAGAGATCCTAGGCTGCTTCAGGAGATGGTGACAGGCAGCCGTGAGACCTTGACACCTGACCAAGTGCATAGCCTGCTTCAGATGCTGGCAGCCCCAGACTTTGATGCTCTGGAGCAGAGGAAAAAATGGCCCATCGCCTATTCCACCAGAAGAAGCCAATCCATCAGGGTTAATCAACGCTTTTTTTAAACACAGGCAAAAGCCACCCCTCAGGATTTCAAAAGAGGCCATGTTGAATGAAGACCAGCAAGACCAACTCTTAGTCTAGTGAGGCTTATGGTGCCTCAGGATACATCACCTGGATCAGAGGCCCCACTCTGCATACAAGACGGACTGGCCCTGGCCTCTCCTTTTTGGCTGGTCTTCATAGAAGAATGGCAACTCTGGTCTCTCGATAGCACGTTCATTGCAGAAATACCTGGGACTACCGAATCTGGGCTGCAAATTTCAGATGACAAAAAGGTGGCAGCAGAGAAATGCAGGAAACTAAAATCTTTACTGACATCTCGGGGTTTTCTGCAGTTTTGCAGGTTAGTTCTAGAAGCCTTACAAAAGTCAGCATCCAAATCATGGGGTCTTATTACTTTTTACTCATAATGGGGTCTAATTCTCCCCTAGGAATGTGCACTTTCCTGACTTCTGAGATCTTGTCTGTTGCAATTTTGTGCAAGTATCGTACAGACTAACAGTACTCATAGCAACACTGAGGTCAGGATTAGGGGCAAACAGGACCTTACCACCAGTACACCCAAGGAGGACTGAAGGCTCCCTCAGGACTGGGTTGGAGCTGAGTGAAGGCAACGTCATGATGAGGTAGCCAAAGATAAAGGGTTCCTGGGCATCTTCATGTTGTGTCAAAGCTTCCTTGTAAGGAGAGAGAGGGCAGGAGGGAAGTGACATCCCAGCACAAACTCCACTGGCATGCAAATCCAGAAAGGTGGGGCTTGTGATGTGAAATCACTGCACACACATCGTCATTGCTTCTTCAGGACTACCTACAGATGCCTAAGATGTGAGCCAAGGCCCTAAAATGCTTTAGAAGTCTAGATGCTCTTATTTATCAGTGTGGGGAAATCATATTCAGTTGCAAAGTGCCACTGATATAGTTTTTCATTAAATGCAGGTTAAATTTGATGAGTGTCTTAAGTTATTGCTAATCCTTTAATCTGCAATGGCAGCTCTTCTTGCATCTACCATGCCAAGAGACTCAGCAGTGGGGGAAAAATGGTATATAACAAATACTGCTTTATTCTGTTAGGGAGGGCTGGTTATTCTTATTAAAATGCAGAGCCTGAATCCAGTCTCCCCCCCCCCCCCTCCCTTGAGCAGATACAAAGTCTGCCTCATAATAGCTGTTTGCCATCTTTGGGGGGAAACAACGCTGCTCTAGTTAAAGATGGAGTTCTTTCTCCTCACCACCACCACCACCCCTTCAATTTATTAGCATCTAGTAAAGTTTCCATTCAGCTGTTACTTCCTACTTTTAAGGAGCTTCATCTCCTCTCACCAGATTTTGGAAATGAAGCTCTGTTTCTAACAAACTGCATCCTTGCAACAAATACTGTCAGCTTCTGTAACATAATTCATTACCCCCCAAAATTTAAAAAATTAAAAATGAAAGCCTGTTCTCTCCCTTTTACCTGGACATTATCATTATCCTGCACCCAGCCAAAGGAAGAAGACAGAGAAGTTTGGTAGAAAAACAGCTCCTTCTTCAGCCCATTAGGGTCACCTTGGCTGATTTTCGCAATGGATGAGAGCAATTAACTAAATTTGGCTACAAGGAGCTTCTGGTTTAATCAGTTTCACTCCAGAAGAAAGCCAGGGTGGTCCAGAGAAAAATGGATTTTGCAGACAGACATGCTAGGACATTGCCCTGTGTGAGCAGATAACCTTACGCTATTTTTGTCTTTTGTGAGAAACATGCAAACCGATTGTCCAGTAGACCGACAGTGAGACAGCTCATAAATTCAAGCATTAACTTCTTCCATGCTGATAATTCCAAGGGATTAATGCATCTGGAATGTCGGGGGTGGCATTTGGGAGAAATGATTACTTTGTTCTTTGGAAGTCTGCAAAGGAATGAGCCATGTGGCCCAAGCTATTTCTTGACAAGAAAGAAAGCAGGAGGAAATGTTATGTGATGGGTTTGGAGCCTATTTTCACAAAGCAAGGTGGAGGCACCTGGACAACCTTGGATGATCCCAAGAAGCTCAGCAGCATCAAACCTGATTAGTCCTTAGATGGCAGACTACCAAGAATTCCCAAGGCAGTACTACAGAATGGGAAATAATTATAACTTTCAAAAAGCTCAGAAGAAGACAATGGGAAACCACTTTCATACTGCAGCCAAGAAAACTACATGGATGTTTTAATGTCATCACCAGGAGTCAAGCTTGGCCTGAAGAGACTGTGTTGGAAAAAAACGGTGAGGCGCAAGTCAGGATAGTTGCCAAGTAAATCTGATTGGGGTTCTTCCCCCCTCCCCCAACCGATCCTTATTTTATTTTATTTTATTTTATTTTATTTTATTTTATTTTATCTGATCTGGACAATGTCTGTCTATATGTAGAGGTTTTTTCCCCTCCTTCCTGGTCTATACATTTCCAAGACTTCAACATTTGTCCTAGCAGTAGCATTTTTTCAGGCGTAAAAATCCCCATCTGATGCTCTCTTGACCACATCTGAGTAATGTTTACCTCCTCTATTTCTTTTCTTTAATCTTTTCCAGGAAAGGAATTCTGCTCCAGGCTGATGTCCTCCTAACGACTTAGACCAAAACTCCCACAGAAAATACCAGTTGGGAAATTATTGGAGTTGGAACCCAGAAATCTAAAGGACAGTCTCAGGTCAGAGAATCCAGCTGGAAGGTCAGCAGAACAATGCATTCATATCAACTTGACCAAAGTTGTTTAGACCTCCAGAACGTGGAATTTGGTCTGTCCAAACTGGTGCCAAGGTCTGAATGTGAGTGAACTGCCGGAAAAAGTTGGAACTGTGATTGAATCATCCCACCTACTGCCTTGGAGTCACAGAAAATGCGGAAGAATTATGTGGGGTTGTGCTCTCAAACTCAGCTTGAATTTATGATAGAAAATACATGCACAGACTTCTGCGAAGACAAGTTTTTGCGAACTGGGTCAAGTACAGTGCAAGCTGTACCTTCTGAGGTTTTTTGGCTTGCGTCAGGCCAATTTTTACCTGCTGCTGAAAAGGAATATTAAGAAGGTATTGCTTGTGTATGAGAACCACATTCTCTTTTTGCTCTTCATAACTGGCATCCAGCTGGGTTTGGGTAGTGCTTCAGGAAAGGACAGTCTATGTAAGACAAATTGATTGGCCACAGGAGTGAAAACAAAGCATCTTTTGAAAGTGAAATTGGTCAGACCCAACTCACATGTTTGTGCAGATCACCTGCCCGCTCACTGCAGATTTGATGAGTCTTGGGCAGATATGATCAGAATTGGATTGATAAGGGCTGCTCCCAGAACATAGAACAAACTGCTGATCCTGTGCAGGAACAGAAGATCGGTTTGTTGAGCAACATCACTCAGTGCTAAAACCGTCCAGACATCCCACTGTATGTGTGAGCTACTTTTTAAGAATGGGAAGAAAATGGGGGCCCTATATTTTTCTTTTCTGGAGCATAAGAGGTAGCCTCTTTGAAAAATCCTGCCCCTTCTCCTGGGAGCCCAGATCATATTTGTGGCTTTGGTTTTGATTAAAACCATGACTTCTTAGCCCATGTCTTCTCTGTAAACCTGGATGTAAAAGGTGAAAACTGGAAAGATTAGGAAGAAAGAGGGGTGCGATAGTCAAATGGTGTCTCTGTTCAGATCCCCATGAATGGAACTGAATTTGTTGATAAGCTGCAGCTTCCCCAGACCGATGCCTCTGGAGTCTCTTTCTTTTAGCTGGTCAATTAAGATCCGTCATAGATGAAACTGATAGCTTGAAAAGTTGCCTCTTTGCTTCTGAGTGCTCACGTACGTTTTCCTGCACTCATCCTCTCCTGCCTGTTTCTTTTATGGAGAATGCAAAGGTATCATAGCAGATGAGAGCAGGTGCCATACTGACAGGCCAGCAAATGTCTGAGCCTCTGATATTGTACTTTTTAGATTTTGTAATAGCACTTTAGCAGATGCTGGGATGGAACTGATATTGTACTTTTTAGATTTTGTAATAGCATTTTAGCAGATGCTGGGATGGAACTGGTAGTTGCATATGTCCTGATCGTTTCAACAGAAAACCAAGGAGAGGAATAAATTGATTGGTCTCAATATGGAGGACTGTAAAAATGGGAAGCGTCCGAAATGGCACTTTTAAGCTGTTCAAAACTGGTCTTGTGTGAGTTGGCTAAGCTGGAGGATGACCAGGTTATTCAGTTGATTCTAAAAAAGAGGACAGCAAAGATCTTTGGGCCTCTCCAGACTGAAGAAATTGGCAATAAAATGGCAAAAGAAGCTCGGCATAAGAAATGACTGATATGAGGAACGTTGGGTCAAAGCCCCAAATTTAGTGAATCCTGGCAGGGGCTGAGTTTGTGGAGACTGGCTCCAAAATGGCCCTGAAGCATGGCAGATCCCTGTGAAAACATTGCTCCCACCCCTATCTGGGGCAACAGAGAAAAATGCAAGTTCTGTGTGGGAGAAGGTATGTAAAATAGAAGCTGCCAACCTCATAATATTTGTCTACAGATGAATGGGTTGGCTTCACTCGGAACAGTGTCTCACTGCATCTGAAAGAGCAGGAAATGATCAAGGAAAAAGTAATAGATGCTGGGAGCTTTTGAACTCAGAAAAACAGTGAGCAAGGGATATACAGTCAGCTTTTAAATTATGCCTGCAAGGAGACACGTGACAGAGAGAGTTTCAACACCCTAAAATCCATGAAGCTGGATGGGAGAAATTTGGGGCACAGAATGGTTTCTCCTGGGTACAACTTGAACCTCTCTGAAAAGGAACCAGACGTACCCATGGAGGTAAACGTTTGCTAGGGAAAGCATGGCGTGAGGGTGTCTGCGAGCTTTCAGATTAGAGGAGCTTTCTGAACGGTTCTGCCTCCTGGTTCCACCATTCTCCCTGGAACGGTTTGCTGTTGACAGAAAGTAACGGTGCCACCTGCAACTTTCCCTGCAAAGAGCTGATGAAGGAATGTAGTTTTGTGTTGGCCTGATGTCCCCTTTGGACTTTTCGATGCCTGTGATCTGTGAATGACTCTCCCAGTGGCACTGTCTGCTCCAATGCACATCTGTAAATCCCTACAATCAATTTTCATAATCTCTTTGGATCATTTTTGCTCCACCGTTTCCATTCCCCTCCACAGATGTTTAGTACAATTGCCAACCAATAACAGATTTTGCAAAAGGGAGTAATTCACGTTTTCACTCCTTTGGATCCAAGAAGTTCAACAGGGTTAAATCATCTTTGTATGAGAACATAAATATGTTAACTGAGTTCTGAACTTCAAAATGTTGTTGGGGGGGGGAGTATGTTCATAGCATGACCAATTACAGACATTTTCTTTAAAATACTAGTCATGGAAAGTCTGCCGTATTAATTTAAATCTACAGGCAGGTTTCCAAGTAGCATGGATGCTTTTAAAACATTGACACAGTTATACAATATTACGAACTTTAATAAACAACTCCTCAAGAGAAGAAAGGCTACACTGAATACTCTTTTGTTGTTTCTTAACCTTTAATTTAGCATCTTCTAAGTTGCCTGTCATTATTCCAGTACAAGGAGGAACTCCTGTAAGAGAGATCCCAAAGGAGACTATGAGTCACCCAGCGCATACTGTAGCTGGCATCTCGGGTGGCTTCAGGCCTTGCTGGGGTGGTTCTCTATGCCCCCCTGAAGCAGAGGAGGTACCCGCACCCTGCTTCTGTGGCGAGTCTCCCAGGGTGAGGTGGTGAGGTGGCACCTTAGCAATGCTTTGCCCAACCCCATTAATCAATTACTTTAAATTGTCTGTATCTGTCAATTTGGAAAATAAATCAGTTACTCTTGATGTTAATTGGGCTTCAGCTGATCACCAAGTTCGATCTAGCGTGCGTGATGTCACTGTTAAATCACTGATAAATTTAAACATGTTACACTACAAACTGGTCCCATCAAATACAACAGAAGTTAATGTTGACTAGGTATGTGCAGGACTGCCCTTTAAGATTAATCCGGATACCTGTTTCACCTCGGAAGAAGACCTACTGAGCTTCACAGGGCTCACTTTTAGTTCTGGGCAGGGATATTGACAAGCTCCTTCACATATGCCGGCTTCTTTGGCTAGATTTTATGCAAAGCCCCGTGTTAACGCCCTAGGATGACTGGGATTTACACAGTTTGCTGCATCAGTCATTCTTACAGCCATTCTGCGAAGCAGATCCATTGCCTCGTAGTTGGGGATTGAAGCTCCGAGTTCATAACCGAAGTGAACTGTGAGTGCAGACATGTAACTCCCACCGCGTGTCAGCATACAAAACCGGCTCAGTGAAGCAAACCTTTTTATTCCCAATGCGCAGACTGAGAAATCGTCTGAGGGAGATGGCATTTCTCTGAGACTAGGGGATCTTACCCAATGATTTAGGGCAGCCAGGGAACAATGCAACCAGAAATGTCAATGTTACTGCTTAGCTGCTAGAGGGTTTAAAAGGGGGCATTTATCCTCCTTTGGTAATGATCCTCTGTGCTCCCACATCCTGGAGAACCTTTTGTCACGTCAGTGCCTTTGTACGATCAGGCACTGCATTTTTCAGAGGCGGCAAATTCTTCTCTGCTTTTGTTCCGTACTTATGTGCTTTGCGGTGGCCACAATCTCACTGAATGTCCGTCCATTCATACCATCACTTTTAATTCCCCAATGCCAGTTTCAGAAGGACTTTCAGATCGTCTAACTTGAATGGGGCATCATAAAATCAGTTCCTTGGCAGGGTGGGGCGCCAACTAGAGGCTCTCCGACTGCTGGGGGGCAGGCAAGGAGAGAAAGAAAAGCATCAGTGGCAGGAGTGCGTGGCTGGCTACAACTCTGAACAAAAGCGCAGCGGACCCTTTGCACTGCAGCAGCACTTTGTGGCAGCCCCACCTCTACAGGGGGAACGTTGAGCAACCGAGAGAGACAGTGCAGAGGTGCTCCTCTCGCTATAATGGGCGCCATCGCTCTCCCAGGACTGCCCTGGCAACAGCGTGGCACCCACCAAGCGTATCGCCATGAGGGACACATTGATCTGCTGAGTTCCCATTGTTGACTGCAGGGGAAAGATCCCCCTTCTTAGCTTGCTCCCCAAACAGGCAGCAGGCGCCTGGAAGTAGCGCCACTTCCCCACTTAGGGAAAGAGCAGAGACTGAAACCTTCTCTCTGCAGCCACGTCTTTTTCCATTTGAGCAGACAACTGGTTTTTCTCTATTTTTAAGCTATTTTCTTTCCAGCTGCCCTGAGGGTCCCCATGGGCAGAAACATTCAATAACAATATCAATAACAAAAAGAATAGTTTTCTGTGGTCCAGATAGAGCAAAGAGGCCTGGTTCTACATGAAAGTGGAACTGGGTGCCAATCAGATGCCAGAAATAGAAACATTCACAAAAGAGGAGAACATTTTCTCAACTTCTCCAGGCTTCAATTTCTCAAGGAAGAAAGTTCAAAGCCAGACAGCAGCACAACATTGCCAAATGAGACTATCAGGATGCTTAACCGCATCTCTCCAGGGCCTTGCAGGAAAAAGGACATTAGCATCATAAAGTAAGCTGTTAAATTAGCATAACAAACCCCTAATAATTAATTACCGCTAGTGTGTTTCAGCTTTGCATAGGAGAGACACAAACTCAACTTCAGGGGCCGTTCTGGCCAGGAATAGACATGCCAGCCAACTCGGGGTCAGGTGAAGTGGCTTCTCTGATCCAGAAAAAACACCCTCACGTGGTTCTGGGTTGGATCCATGTAATTTTGTTGTCTCACTTGCATAACTGTGGTTTACTGAATGTACAGTGTCCTGACTAGGTTCGTAAACTTAAATCTGCTCTCCTATGGACGTTGTCTTTGTTGCAGTTTGATGGATTACAAAATGCTGAAAATGTTGCCTGCTTCCTGCTTCTCCATCAACTGACTGGGTAAATGTATTGATGGATGAAGAACTTTGGAAAAGATGGTTCCGCTTGGGTGGAAACACTTTGCCCCTCTGGAATTAAAACTGTGGGGACCGGAGACATGTGTTCCCTCTCTGCCTAGACCGAAGACGGTATTATTCTGCTTCATGGAGTCTTTAGAAATGGAGCTGCTGTTATACACGCATTTTGAAATGTGCTTTTTAGATGTGTTATTATTCCTTTTGGCTTTATGTATCATTTTGCATCTGCAGTCATCTCTCTTAAAGTATTGCAGTAAAGTAATAAAAACAATAAAGAAGCAGAGTGTATTAGACGGGAAAAAATAAACAGACCCGCACTTGCTATCTACTGGGACTGCAGGGGTACAGAAGACACCAAGTTCCCCATGCCAGTGGGCCCCAAAACATGGCCAACGGGCTACATCTGGAAGGGTGGCTGGTTCAGCGGTATTGGGCACACCAGCCCCTTTGCCGCTCCAAACCCGCTCTGGGTTGTGGTCCTTCGGACCGGCTCTGGCGGCTGAAGAGCCGCTCTGGGAATGCCGGCTCCACCTGGGTCTGGTTACGGCCGTGGCTTCTGCCCCGCGCGCCCTCCCGGGGCCCGCGCCTCGCTTTCAGCAGGGCTCGCGCTCACTCGTGGCATCAGGCGCGACGCCTTTCGTTGATGGAGCCGCGGAGGCAAGTAAGCGCGCGAAGCCCCCGGGCGAGGAGCTTCTTTTCTGGCTCCCAACTCTTCGGCCGAGGCTCTCCCGGGGCCGAGGGGTCCCGCATTCCCACCGCGCGCCGGCGGAGGGGAGGCCGGCGTCCCGGGAGCCCTCGGCGCGTCTCCCGCGCGCGCGGGGACCCAGAGCGTGGCGGCGGCGGCGGCGGCGGCGGCGCAGGGCCAGCCTGTCCCCCGACCGAGGGCCCCTTGGCTGAGCGGCCCGGGGATCAGAGGCAAGGGCCGGCACGGCGGAGGCGGAGCCGCAGGCGCCCCGGACAGCCCGCGAGGGCAGAGGAGAGCCGGCCAGCGGGACTGAGCGAGCCCTCCTGCAGCCGGGCACCGCCCGGACGGCTCCGCGGAAGGTGGGGACTCGGCGCTGCTTCCTCCGGGCGCCTGCCTGGCCCCGCTCCTCCCCGCGCGCCCGGAGACGGGCTGTGCGGCGGGCGGGAGGCTGGGCGGGCGCGAAGGCGAAGGCGAAGGCGAAGGCGAGCTCAGCGCCCGGCCCTCCGGGATCGGGCGGCCCGTCAGCCGGAGCGCGCGGCCGTGCCGGCCCGAAGGGAGGAGCTGCTGCCCAGCGCTCGGGTCGCCCGCCTGGCAAGAGGGGGCCGCTCCCTCCGCCGCCCTGCCCTGCCCGGCCCTGCCCGGCCCGGCCTGGCCCCGCCTCCCAGCCAGCCAGCCAGCCTGCCAGCCAGCCCCCCGCGCGGGCAGGGCGGCGGCGCTCGGCGGCGGCGGGGCGGGGCGCCGGGCGGGCCGCCTCCTGGGTGGAGGAGCTGAAATAGAGGCGGGCGGGCACGCGCCGGGGTCCGCCAGGAGGGAGGGAGGTCTCGGCCAGGTAGAGGAGCCCGATGCGCGGCGGCGGCAGGCGGAGGCGGAGGCGGAGGCGGAGGGCGTGAGCCGCGGAAGGGCGGGCAGGCGGGCGGGCGAGCGGGCCGGGCGCCTTTCTTCCCGCAGAGCTGGTGCCGCTGCCCGATGGCTACCCGGGTGCTGAGCATGAGCGCTCGCCTAGGGCCCGAGGAGCCCGTCTTCGCGCAGCTCAAGCCGGTGCTGAGCGCCCGGGAAGGGCCGCTCTTCGCTGCGCCGGCTCCCGAGGAGCTCAAGCCGCCGCCGCCGCCGCCGAGCGGAGCTGTCCGGATCCCCGGCGAGGAGATGGTGCAGGTGAGGGAGGCGCCCGCGCGCGGGGAACGGCCGCGGCTCTGGGGAGACCTCCGTGGAGCATGGGCAAAGGGCGGCGCTCGGGGCCCCGCGGGTTTCGGCCCCGGCCACTGGGCTTGGGTGTGTCCCGGCCTCGGCCGCGCTCCGGCTGGTGCTGGGTGGGGTCAGGCGGGCGGGCGAAGGGAAGGGAAGGGAAGGAAAGGAAAGGGAAAGTGGTGGCCGCGCGGGGGGGCGCCGAGGGAGCGCGCCGGTCTTCGCTTGCCGCGGGAGCGCCCGCTCCTTCCCCGGGGCGCGTCTCGGAAGGGGGTCTGGCGGCGCCCCGCCGGGTTGGCAGCCGCTCCGCCCGGGCGCTTTCCCGAGGATGGCCGGACCGGGCTCCCCGCCCAGCCGCTTTCGAACCGGCGGGCTGCCCGCCAGCGCGGCCGGGCTCCGCGGCTCCTCTTGCCGCACGTGGCCGGGCGCGCGGGGAGCGGCGTAGCGGGCCGGGCCGGGCCGGGCCGGGCCGGGCCTGCCTTCCCCGGCGCGCTGCCCCTCCCTGCGGCGGGGAGAGCGGCAGCTGCCACCTTGTGCCCGGCCTGGCCTGGCCGGCGGGGGCGGGGGCGGAGCGGCCTCGCCGGGCCCGCGCGCCCACGCAGCAGTCATTTTAGACGGGCCGGAGGGGCGCGCTCCGGGGGCTCCCGCGGCTGCCCTTTGGAAGCGGATCCGCTGGCCAACAGCTGGGAGGCTAAAGTGGGAAAGGCAGCCGCGGGGACGGCGGCGCGGCGCGGCTTCCCCCGGGGCTCTTCCTGCTCCTGGTCCGGGGTGCGCCGTGGAGGGTTTGCCGGGGCTGGCCCCCGAATGGGCCGCGGCCTCGCCCCCCGCTTTCTCTCGGGTGGCCGTGGGCGAAAGGCTGGCAAAGCCCGGAGGCCCCGCAGCGCGGAGCCCCCGCGCTGGGAAGCGGAGCGCGCGGGTTGCCCGCGGCTCTTGGGAAGGCGCGGGGCGAGGCGGGCGGAGGACGGGCCGTCGCTCGCCGCGTTTCAGCGAGACTCGCTCGCTCGCTCGCTCCCCCTCCCCAAAAAAGCAGCGGCCCCGTCGGTGGTAAACAAGAGCGGCGGAAGGTCCGCGGGCAAGTCGCGGCAGATCTCCGCGGTGGGCGGGGGGCTGGCTTTGGCGGCCCGCGAGGAAGCCCTTTCTCGGGCCCGGGCCCGGGCCGGCTGTCGCCCAGCGGCGCTGCGGGCTTCTCCCCGCGGGCGGAGCGGGGGCATCTGGTCGCCCTGCGGCGCGCGGTCCAGGCTGGCTGGCGCCGGGGCCGGGGCCGGGGCGGGTCGCGTGGCTGGACCCGCGCAGCGCCTTTCCCTCGGAGGTCGTCCAAGGAGTCTCGGAGGGCCGGGGGCCCGTGGGGGCTGCCAGCGGTGGGCGGCGGCTGCCTCTCTAGGCCGGGGAATGCGGGGACCGGAGCGGGGCCCCCGCTGAAATCCACCCTGTTTGAAACGGACCGGCGAGAAGCCGGCGGTCGGGTCGGTCCGTAAGATCCTTTCCATACGTGCTCATGCCCTGTTCTGAAGTTGACGTGAGGAGCGAGCGTGTCTCGGTCGGAGATGGGAGGCGGCGGCGGCGGCAGCGGTGGCCTCGGGAAGACGGGCCCCGACGGTGCTTCCCTTTCGGTGGGTGGGAAAGCCCTGGCGATGGAGGGCCCGTCCCGGCCTGTGGGCTGAGCAGGGTCTGGCCCCGCGGCGCCCCGGGGCCGGCCTGCTGAACGTGAGAGCCTCCGGGCCTCGGCCGACACCCACTGTGGACCGGGACAGTCCCGCCGGCTTAGGCGAGACAGGTCTGGATGAGTTCTGATCCTGGCTCTGGGAAACCAAAACGTTTGGAAACTCACAACTAACTTGTTTTGGAATATTTTCGCAACTGGCTATTTGCATCCTCCATGTAGGAAAGTTGCTTCTACCTGCTGTACAAGAAGCCCCCCACCCACCCTCCCACCCAAAAAGTTACACAAATGTAGTCCTGTAGTTTCCTATTTGCCTTTATTTCTTATTTCCTTCCCAGATATAAACATTTATTTTCTATTTATTTATTTATTTATTTATAAAAAAAAAAACCCGAATGGCTTAAGATGCCTCACTGACCAAGCCAGCATGGTGTTTGCATTCTTGGAAGCCTTGATTAAAAATCCCCCTGATGCAATGTAGAAAATGGCACGCTGTACTTTTTTAGAGCTAAATGCTTTGCCATCTAGTTGTATCACTTGCTATAATTAGTCTTCAAAGATAACATATCCAATATTTTCATTTTCACTATAGATTCTTGCATCAAAAAGCTTTAATTAGTTATTCTTGTCATTCATCCTGTCACCACTACTCATTTTAAGGTGACTTGTGGTCTAGGTGGGAAGGTGAAGCACATGCTTGTCAACTTGAAGTCCTTCTTATCTACGCCTCAGCTTGCTCTTCTTGAAGTAAGCTACATGAAAACTTTCCCTCTTGACTGATTGATTGACCCTGCTTTTCTTGGGAATATTCTCGGCAAACTTAGCCCAAGACCTGAACAATTCCTGAAAGCGAGTCCCATGGGGGAATTTTGTCTGGGGGCTTAATCAGTGTCCCTGCTCAGGCTGCTGTGTTTTCAGGGTTGAGGCCTCTAATCCAGGAACAGACTAAGGCATCTTTGACTAGCTTCTGGGTGGATTTCCCCCTTCTTGCGCAAACAGAGAGCCTTTGCGTCTCTGGATTATGAAGATTGCCTCCCAGATTAAATTTGAGGGTGGCCCTTCCAGAGCGTGGTATAATTTGTAGAAAATCTCGTCCTGGGCACAACTTTTGTAATCCGTTCGGGTTCCTAACAGTTTCCATCTGTAAGGTTATCTCTCTCTCTCTCTCTTTTTGGTTGATTTTGTTCTCGTCCAGACCCGATGCGAGATGGAGAAATACCTGAACCCCCAGCTTCCTCCCGTGCCCCCCCTCCCAGAGCACAAGAAGTACCGCCGGGACAGTGCTTCAGTGGTGGATCAATTCTTCACCAACAGTGACGGTGTGCCTTACAGCGTCAACATGAACCTCTACCTGCCGGACCTGACCCAGCTGAGGACAGGCCTGTACAAAGCCCAGAGGGCACCCGTGACCCACATCAAGACGGAGCCGGTGGCCACCTTCAGCCACCAGAGCGAAACGGCTCCCGCTGCCCCCGGCACCGCCCAGGCGCTCCCTGAGTTTACGAGCATCTTCAGCCCCCACCAGACGCCGGACGTGAACAGCCTCTTCATCAAGCAGGAGCTCTCTGCCCCGGAGCTGAGCCTCTCCATCCCCACACCCCAGCAGGGCCAGCTGTACCAGCTCCTCAGCTCCCCAGATTTAGACCTGCCGAACACGGCCCCCCAGGCCGCAGGGATGGACCACCTCAACAGCGTCTCCATGTCTTCCTCCATGGCGGGCCTGAGCACCCTGTCTTCGGCCATGCCACAGACCCCCATGAAGCAGTTCCACGGGGTGCCTCCCTGCACGTACGCGATGCCCAGTCAGTTTCTGCAGCAACAAGCCACTTACTTCCCCCCTTCCCCTCCAAGTTCGGAGCCTGGCAGCCCCGACCGACAGGCGGAAATGATGCAGAATTTAACCCCTCCTCCGTCGTACGCCGCTACGATAGCTTCCAAGTTGGCCATCCACAATCCAGCTTTGACCACAAGCATCCCAATGAATTCACCGAGCATCCCAACCGTCAGATATAATCGGAGGAGTAACCCAGATTTGGAGAAGAGGCGGATTCATTACTGTGACTACCCTGGTAAGCTTGGAAAAGAGTGGGCCGCTGCTCTCCTCCAGAACGTCTGTCTCCCTCTTGGACAGACAGACAGGCAGACAGACATGTTTGCGGCTAGCGCCGTTCTAGAAACTCCTCCCAATGTTCGTTCTTTCTTTCTTTCTTTCTTTCTTTCTTTCTTTCTTTCTTTCTTTCTTTCTTTCTTTCTTTCTTTCTTTCTTTCTTTCAACATATATAGGGAGGGATCATCTGCTATAATGTAGCATTTTGTCCATGTATATTGTTTAAAAAGAAAGAAACGTTGAATAAAATAATTACACCTTAAGCATTTGCAAGGATTGAATATAAATTTATGCCAACGGCATAGGCCAGCATTCCACGTCTGAGCACCTGAACATCCCCATGAGCTTGTTGGGTGAGAACGATGGGAAATGTAGTTCACTCACCTGGGTGGCAAAGACTAGCAGGGATAGCTGCTTGAACAGAAGTGCGCTCACCCTCTTCTTCATCTTTCGGAGCAAAGGCATTTTGCCTCCAGGCAACGTTTTTGCTCCTTGACGGCTGTTTTCCGTGACCAGAAATAGGTTAAAATAAAGGATGAGTGTCTTCCCAGACAGATAACAGATAAATTCTGTTATTTGTTAGTAACTGATTCTGCTGTTGAACACATAGCTTATAGAAGAAGTGGATGTGAGAGGCATAAACATGGAAAGCAGAAGATTCTTGATTGATTGATTCAACTCATGTTTAGGAAGGTAAACGTACTGAGCTGAAAATTTAGGTGCGGTTGATTGTGATGTGTGTGTATCCCTATCAGCTATCTTTTTGCTCTGTGCAGAAGCTGGAAATTGGGATAACTTTCTTAAATAAATTAGTACCACCAGTTAGATCTACCAGCAGCATTTCAGTTTTATGCTGAACAAGTGTTAATGTTTTCTAGACATAGATGCACTTGACACATCTCTTTTTGATTTTCTATCCTAGGTTGCACTAAAGTGTACACGAAATCTTCCCACTTAAAAGCACACCTGCGAACTCACACTGGTACGTGGTTTATGGTGGTTATGAATTTCCTATAAATATAAGTTAGCCATCCTGTTTTCTCTGCTTTGCTTGAAAGATGTAACTTGGTTTGCTTCAAACTGAGAGTTATAAATCAGCCACACTGGTTAATGAAATGAAAGGGGACACTTTTAAGCTTCAGAAAATAAAGAGGCTTAATTTGAACAGTGAATAAATGCCCTCTTTGAAGCCCTGTTTCTTCCCACCCACCCCCAAACCAGCTGAATTATGCTGTCATTTAATGGATGGAATCTTTGCGTTGTTTCTGTGCATCAAACCTTGGTTTAATTCCACTGAAGCCATGATTTTGTAATGTGAAGTTGAATGTTAGCCAGCAGAACTTTTGAGGACATCTGCTTAGGGTTACACTGCAAATCTTAAAGGCCCTTGCCCTCATTCATTTCATAAAAATACATTTCGGAGTAATCGTTTTCCTGCCCAGCAGCCTGCTCTCTGTTCAGCGGTAAGCCGTATACCAAATTAAATGAACGATAAACATTCCTTGAGGTTGGGTTCCATGATAAACGCTGCTTTCTTTCATGAGTTGAGTGACCACACTTGGTATGTGATAAACTTGACAACTCTGTTCTGAGATTGTACGAATGGTGAACCAGGTGTTGCTCGCTGGCTCTAAACACGGTTTAGAGGCTTAGTGGCTCCCTTCCCTTGATGGATCTTGCTTGGCGGAGGTGGAGGAATAGATGCCCGTTGTGCCAAAAGGGTCAGGAAATGTGGCCGGTTGATTCTAAATATGTAGGTTTTTCATGGGTCGTTGAGTCAGCCTGTAGTATAAAATACGTTTCAGAACAGACTGCCGTCTAAGTGGTGCTTTGCAGGGACATTCCTGTGCGTGGAAAATAGACCAGATTCGGTCTCTGGAATATGGGGCAGGACCAGCCAGGAGGAGCCTCTGCCCAGCAGAAGCTAATGACTCAGCACAGATTTGATATGAAGCTGCTTGGAGGGCCTTAACCTGAAGTTACCTAAAATGCCACCAGTTAAAATGCTTTAAACCATTTGGGTGATAACACCGGACCTTTGTTTCTGTGGCCAAGCCCTTTGAGTTATCAGAACAGCTCTGCGGCTGGAGTTTAGAAGTGCTGGACCTGCGGCTGAAATGGGCTCCCTTCTCCCTCCTTGTAAAGAGCTGAATCTGGTTTTTAAATTGAGAAGAGATCTGAGTCTGGCTTCCCCTGTGGAACAACGGCTTTCATTCAGGGCTTGCTCATTGCTGAATGACTGAAATATCTCCGGGCAAAAAGAGTTACTATGGAAATGAAGTTTTGATAAACGAAGCAGTTATCTCTCAAAGGAGCCATGGCGGGGGGGGGGAGAAAAGGTTAAAAGCAACTGTCGTAAATGGCCGTAAAAGTGAAGGGTTGCCGGGTTGCCGTACTGGCCCCGCACAGTCCTCTCCCGGGACAGTGGATTTCGTTAATCTGGGCTCACCTCCCTTTGCTCGGCAGTTTTGGTGGGGTTGCTGTTATTTTAGCCGCTGTTGAAAATTTAGGATGATTCATCCTCAGGTGAACGTGCCTCATTGGCCTAGACCTCCAGTGACACCCGGCAAACCATAATGTGGCCTTCTTGTTTTCTGGAACAGTAAGGTGCACAATCTTACTTACTTGAGCTTAGCATGACCTGCAGATGAGGCCACTGTGAATTATAAACTATAAACCATGGTTTAAAAGTCCCATTCTCACTGATCTGTGTGGGCCCTTCGTTCTTGCCTCACACGGGTTGCCAAAGAGGAGTCAGTTTCCTCCCGTTCTGCCCCGATGAATAACTTCCGTAAAAGTGCAGGGGCGGGTGGACCTCCCTGACAGTTGGCAACCTCTCTTTCTGGAAAAGGGGAAGAGCGAAGGTCGCCTCCAGCTGCCACTTGACCTGCCTGCTATGAGCAGGAGCTCTTCCAGGGCCACTTGGCTTCCTGATGGCGTCTAAATTTGGGGAAAGACGTTTCCCAACCCCGCCTGGCAATTGTAGGGCCTGGAGCTACGGTTTCGGCATCACGGCCCGCAGCGCGACTCTAGCCCTGGTCCCAGAAGTAGGCGTGGGAAACTTGTACGTCTCCCGTTTTTGCTGGACTGCGGCTCCCATCATCCCTGACCAGTGCTCACGTTGCTGGGGCAGGAGCAATTTCATAATATGCATGCTGTTAAATAAAAGCGCTACACGCTTTTCCTTACCCGTGGTTACTGTAAATATGTGGGTGCAAAATGTAGTAACGTTTTTTTTCTAAACTTGAAAGTTGTGTAATGCGCTCTGAAAAACTTTGTTTAAAGAGTTGGCTAAAAATAAATAAGCATGTAATAAATAAGCACGGTGGGTTGTACTAGCGGCCTGGTAGACTAACTGTTGGAATGTTAAAACGCCTTATTTTTCCCCAACTGGGTTCGCTCATGCGTTCGTTTAAAGTAACCCAGTGCATGCACAAAACCGAAATGCTCAACTCCAGAAAAAAACTATGACTGAGCTGACGCACAAGGCTATGTAGTTCAAGCCTGGCTTTTTTAAGTAAGCGGCAGTGTCTGTTTTTTCACATCTAGCACAGTAAGCCATAAACTTTGATTGCAAATTATTATGGCTGTGTTGACGTTACACCCAAATCCAACTGCATTACAGATTAGCAAAGTGCGAATCCTGTCTCTCTGCAATACAGTTTTTGTCTTAAAGGTGTGGCTCTGGTAAGGATAATTTCTGCATAATTTCTGCTCACCAACCTGAGCTTTCGATGGCAGTGATTCCCCAAAAGGCTGCAACGCCACAGATACCCGTGGATGATGTTATAAATGGAGAAGCATCATGCAGACGAGGATGTTTTCTCAGAGAGAATCTGAAGTCCTAGAATAAAGCTTGATTTAGTCATTTCTACCAAATGCCAATTTGTTCAACATACTTGCTTGGCTTAACTTTTTTTTCCCTGCAAAGAGAAAAAGGGGGTTCTTAATGAACACTGTAACTTGAAAGCTTTAATAAATGTAGGTCATGAAATACAGGTTATTAAAGTTTTGTGCGATACTCTTTCCAATCTCCTGAGGGCTTTAGCAGACCTGTTTGTCTGGCTCAACCTGTTCTGTAGTATCTGTGGAGGTCCACTGGTAGTTTTCGGTCTTCCGAACAATTCCTCTTAAACCTACTGTTATCCGCCCTTCTTGGCAATCTGTCACTTCGGTTTTTTAGAAAAATAATCAAGCCTGCAGCAGCAGTCGACATTTTTGGAAGTCGAAACAGAAAGTGCGCTGCCTTCTTTGTATTAGAAATCCTGCACCTTCTCATAGTATTTGTTTAGCAACCTGTTTCCACCTGAATAGCTTTCAGTGAGTTCAGTGACATTCCTTCCAGAGCAGACGTGCAGGCAGAAGTGCCAAGAGGTGGAGCGCGGGCCCTGGCCTGCGTCGCCGTTGAGTTCGGAGCAGGCGGGCAGGATTATGGGGCTGCAGAGCATTGGGACCATTCAGATTTCCGGCTCGCGTGGCCCGGGGGAGTGGCAGGGACGGGCTTTGGGAGACGGCCGTGTCTTGCGTAGAGGCACCGGGGCTGCAGAGGCGTCCAGCTGGTTTCCGTCTCTGCTCCTCAGAGACTTAGGTTCCAGGGAGTAGCAGCCGGTGCCTTATCTTCAGCCCCTGAAAACGTCACTCTGATTCTTTTGCCCTCCGGGAGAAGGGATTACAGCTCCCCTCATCCTCAGCCAGCATAGTGGAGGTGGCTGGAGGCTGATTGGCGTCGCTCAGCATCTCTGAAGGGCTCCGGACTGGGAATGGCCGAGTGGGGACTTCCCTTTCAGAGTCAGGTCACAGCGCTCCTCAGGGAAAGAAGTTGGATTTTGGCAGTGTCGTGAGCAGGGCTGTTGGGAAACTGTTGTGTGTTTCCAAAAATGTTTCCAAGTTAGTCACTGGAGCAAATATTGCTTTCTTGTCCTAGAACAGTTCTCTGTGCCAAAGATTGCAATTATACCTAAGGCAATGGGGTGTAAGAGCGATGAGAAATAGCAGGGCTTGGCCAGATTCAGAAGTCACCCAGAACTGTGGTTTGTTTAACCCTGGTTTGAAGTCACACTTGGCTCGAGTCACTTCCTAGACCAAGCTAAGATAACTCCTGTGATGTGTATACTTTTGCATGACTCTTGGGCTTGAAGGTTTAAATAGAAACGACAAAGCCCCACCGGGCCCAACAAGACAGGGTTGCAAGGAGTGAGGTGCTGCCTTTTCCCGCTTACGAGCTGTGGCCTTACCGTAAGAGCCTTGAACGGCTAAAGGAGGTCAGCGGGAAAGATAATGTAATTGGATCCAGAGCTCCTTGGGGACCAGGGTGGCCATGGACAAGCCAAGTTCTTCATCTGAGGTGGTGGTTGCTGCTGCTGCTGCTGCTGCTGCTGCTGTTGCTGTTGCTGCTGTTGTTGTTACGATTGCTTAAATTGATATGCCACCCAACTCCCAGCGCAATGCATTGGCAAGAGGGGAAGGCTTGTTGGATCTTCTCCTGTCTCCCCGCACCTGCTCAAGCTCCATTTCGAGTGTTGCTTTTTGACCTGTCTTCAGACTTGCACGTTGCGGGGCACCTGCTCCCCCCAGGCCAGTGCAATTTGGGAAACATAGGTCGGAAGCCCTTTTGGCCCAGGCAAGCTGCACCTAAGCCTACGGTCAGCCGTAGCGGGTTTACTACATTGAAGCAAGACGTCTTAAGGCTCGACGGAGCTGTGGATAAGGCATTCCCCTTCTGAATGGTTATCCTCACTTTTAAAGTAGGCTTTCTTTTAAAAAGAAGTAAGGGCTATCCGCGGGGTGCGCGGGTCCTTTTCTCCCTCTGGTTGCCTGAGAAGGACCAGCGTCGTCAGCGGCAACCAGGATCCCAATAAATGCCTGCTGCAAAAGTTCCTCTTGCACCATCAGTGCTTAGGTGGTGGCATTATCTGCAAGAGACCTGAAGTCACCTTGTTTGCCAGAAGTCCCGAAAAGGAGGCTATTGGTTTTGGGGGGGGTTTAAAGTTATCTTTTGCACAGTGGAGCACATAGCAGGGGACAGACCCGATCTCAAAAGGTTGGACCCAGTTAGTGTTAGGATGGGAGACCCCCGGGGAACTAGGGAATGGCAAACCACTTCCCTCTTGTCCAGAAAAGTGTCCATTAGGAAGCTCTTGCTTTACGTGACATGAAATGCTTCGTTTCTGCTCTCCCTTCGTTCTCCTCCCAAACTCTTGTCTGATCTTCTGGATCAGTGGCTGGTTTTCCCTCCCAGGCCCAGGGTCTTTGGCCACACGCCTGGCCATTCGTGGTTCCCCAGTTGATGCCAGAAGCTCTTCTGCCTATCTGTGGCTGTCCTTTGGGAAGCTGAAGCCTCAAAAGCTTCCAAGAGATGTAGCGTCCCCCGAAACAAGATGCAAACCGTCCTAAAGCTGTTGCCCACGGTTTGTATTAAGCTGGATGATGTCAAGTATCTCCGATCTGTGCCCCGGTGTCGATTTTTGGAGGGGTGGCCAGCAGCGGATCGCGAACAGAAATGATGTGGCCAAATCCTAGTTTATTAGGTTACTTCCAAAACGGCTCCAAGAGGCGTAGCCTTTCCCCTCTCGATTGAGCTCCCCAGACGTTCCGGGGGCCGCTCAGCTAAGCAACAAGTTAAACCTGGTTCATTTTCGGCCCGAGTTAGTTGTGGGCTTCAAAAGGCTTATAGACATCCTTCGGCTGTGAAGTAGCTTTGCTGAATTGAGATAAATATTGTGGGGGATTTTTATCAGCGAAATCCTTGAATTCATGAGCTAAATGCAGGTGTGAGTTTAAATACTGCCTGGTGTTGATGGGCTAGTTTGGAAATCTTGGTCCTTCTGCCTTCTTTGACAAAGCCTGATGGAATTTCTGCCCTCCTCCCCTCAGTCACCTGCGGGGTGTCCCATGGCCCGGTTCAGATGGGTCAGTTTGCGCTTCTGGACCTTGTTGCAGGCCTGTTATCAAGTCCTTCCTTCCCTTGAGATGCACTTCTCTGCCCCGTCCCTTTTCACGTTACGAAGAAAGGGCAGCTGGAGCCACTGAGTGTATGCAGGAAGGCCACGACTCCTGATTGCAAATCTTAAAAAATAACAAGTCTTCTGTAAAAGTTTGAAGTGACTTGCTTGGAGCTGTTTCTGGAAGCATGCAGAAAAGGGAGTCGAGAAACATCAGGCCCGTTTTCTGACTCGTTGGTGCTGTGGTGCAATTGAGTAACCGAGGCTAACCTGAGGAAACAGGGCAAAAGGGGGCTGAAGAACGCAGGATCCTTATCCCAGCAGTAGCCACTTGGCAGGGTGGTCGGGATAAATACGGGTTCCTGGCTGGACAGGCCATCCCCGACTTTCAGGACCAGAGTGGCACCACGCGTAAACTCCTGTTTAATCCTGAATAAGCAGTCTTCAGAAATAGTGGTTCATCTTAAAAAGTTGTTATCACGTGAACGCAAGATAATTTTCTTTAGAATACTTTCTGGCTTTCCTTCCCTGTGAATGAATGGCTGTAGACAGTAGTTGGGTGCCTTTTAAAGACCCTTGCAGGGTGACGGCCAGCCCTCCCTCCTGTGGCAGTTAAAGCTTGGCTGGTGCATTTTGAGGGGTTGTGGGGAGGGTCTTGGGCTGTCTGTCCTGCCCGTTTGGGCTGATTGTCTTTCTTCGACAGAGTTCTTTTGATTTGAGGCAGGATGGGCACAACTCAAGAAATGGCACTGACCTGGGACACGAGAGATATGTGCAAAATAACGTTTCACCCTCTTGGTTAGCTCTGGGAGGTTGTTTGGCCTCTGGGCTGGCCACTGTTCTGGCCTTGAGCAGGAAATAAGATGCGTTCAGGTTGCAAGAGATCCCTCCCTGTAAGTGCTTCCTTTCTCATACGCCTGTATGTGCACACACGGGCTCCTGCTGGGCCCATAACCATACAGCGCATATCGTTACCTGTGTCAGGGCCCGGATTCTCTATGTCTCCTGGAAGTAACCGGCTTTCTTAGTCTCGCGGGCGCCTTGCAAAGGGGCAGGAGGCGCTGCCACCCCCTTTCTGTCTGGGGGACGAAATGCCTGCCAAGAATTCGGTAGTTAACCATTGCTGTTGTTGGCTTCACATAGATGTGATCGTGCCAGCTCTGAGAATTTTTTCAGTTCTTACAACTGAAAAAATTTTGTTTTTAATTAAGTGCCCAATATATCTCCTGAAAGAATGTCACTTGCTGCCCCAGAGGGATTAAGTAAGCTTCAGTTCAAGGCATTTGATGCCTGATGAGGAAGATGATTCTTAGCTGTAAACACAGCCGCTTCTGAAAGATGCTTGTGTGCACACATCTGGCCCTAGCCATGCCGCTCACGCTTTCCAGTATTTGCTTAGAATCTCCTTAAGTGGGACTAATTTTAAAACTTTTCTTTGCCAGTTGAAACTTTCATTTCCTGAGCTCTTGCTTTAAAGCAAATGTTCCCTCCATGTTTTCTGAGTACAGGTAGTCCCCAGTTTAAGAACGAGTTCCGTTCCCAAGATCTGTCCTTAAGTCGAAAGTGTATGTAAACTGGAACAGTATTATTGTATAATACTGTGTAAGTAGTATTGTGTAATGAACTCGAACCACTGTGTATTTAACTTGAATTGTTGTGTATTTAACTCTGATTTTGCTCCGTTCTTAACTATGTTAAACCGGGCATTCTTAACCTGGGGACTCCCTGTAGTTTCATGATAGGGAGCGATGTAGATCCAAAAACCCCAGATCCAAGTGCTGAAAACATTGCCAGGGCCAACCAAAGGGTCGTGGAGTAGTGAGTGGGCTTTTAAGCTTCAGTACGTTTCACCAGACTAAATCTTAGTTAAAGTTAAGAAGTGAAAAAGGTGGGCATAATGCTATTGCCGCCCCAAAGGTGGGGTTCTAAAGACAGATTGGGTTTAATGTTAGTCTAGCTCGACTTAAACGTGCAGGTAACCGTGGGGCAATTGTTAGTAGCCTGTCCTCCTCCTTTTTCCAAACACAGTAATTACTCAGTTCTGTTTCCAGCCCCAGCTAGGATGCATTCTCTCTCACGCGCACGCGTGCACCCAGCCAAATACACATGTATGCCATTGTTAGGCCGAGAAGAGGAACAGAAACAGAAACACGATAGATCTTACAGGTAAAACTAAACTATTTTTTTTCCAGGCTGAACAGAGTGTTGTTTTCTAATCTCTTGGCTGGGCAGCATGCAGTATTCCCCTGAAATCAGACTTAAAGCCAAATCTGATTAAGGGCCCCTCCTGCATGGCTAACGATGCCTCCCAAGGAGCTGCTGTTGTCACTTTGTGGGGGAGGTTTGGACCTGTGTTAGTCACATTCGTTTCTCGAGCTGCAGCCCGCCCTCCGCGGCTTAGTGCTGAGTCTCTAAGAGCAGAATCGCCGCTGTTAACTCAGTACACACTCCGTGACCCCTGGGGCAGCCCACAGCGCTTTCGGAAACCAGCTCAGGAGTCGCTTTCAACCTGGAAGTGCCATCTTTGGAACCCAAAGCACAAGAGCGGTTTCCGTGCGGAAGAAAACCCTTCTCCCTCTTCGGAGCCTATAACGCAGATGGCCCAGATGGTGCAGACTTGTGACAGATCGATCCTCTTTGTAAAGACGGAGAGTCTCTCTCGCCTTGGCGTGTCTGGAGGAAGAGATGGACTCTCCTGTCGTGCTTCCTTGGGAGAGCTGCTGCCTTCAGCCGGGCTTCTCCCGGGCTTTCGGTGCTCAAGAAGCAGGCTGTAGGACCAGGGCACCTGCGTCCCTCGGAGCTGAGAGGCCTGACCCGCTGAGGTCCTGAGGACCCTCCTCCCGTGTGCTGCTGCTGCACGGCCCCAGATCCTAATCCACCAAATGGAGAGGGGGAAGTGGAAAATAGCTCCACGATCCACTCATGTTTTTGTGTTCTTTTTCAGTTGCCAAATAACTGTAGTAAATGTTTTTATTTGCTTTTATGGGTGTGAAAGTGGCTTTAGCAGATGGCCCCGATAAAAACGTGTGCGGCTTCCTTTCTCTGTCTCATGCCTGGTATTAGCAGTTTAAGTCTGTGTCGCGTAACTCCCAGGATTTGTCCCCTTGTCCTCTTGGCCACTCTCCATGAGGACATCCCATGTCAAAGTTGCACAAACCCTGCAGGGCTGCTGAGTTGAGAAAGACCAACTTCCTAGGCCAGGAGTTCCAGATAAAGCCTTCTCTCTCACTTGGCACTCGGCGTCTGTGGGCCGCGTGGCCTCTGATAGCCTTGCTGGTGATGGATATGGGAACCCTTTGGGTTAATATGTCATCTGCTCCATTATACAGAGAGACTGGCTCTGCGCCCAGGGTAGGTTTCTCTCTCGGCCATGGACAGCAGAAACATTTTCCTTGGCCCTCCTTCTTTTCTACCTGCTCGTGCAAGTAAACCTGGACTGCCCCCGTCCCTCCTGTGAGGAAGGTCTTTTAAAGGTTTGGACTAGAATCTCTTGGTGTCTTGGCCCATTTGTGGGGAGAGTTTGGGGCTGGAAGGCGTGAAATGGCTCCCTCAAACCACTGTGCCACTGAGGGGGTGGGCACGTTCTGAAGCGTGCCAAAAAGAGGGCACAGAGCGGAGCCTCCACCCTTGTGGGCTGCTGCCACTTCTTGTGAAGAGCGTGGCCTGGTCTCCTTGACCAGGCCAGAGCTTGGGGATCCTTAGGACTAGGGGCAGTGGAGAAATAAGAACTCTTCCCCCTTCAGAACACCCTCCCAGCCAGCCCCAAAGGCTCCTGCGGCAGCGCCAGCTCAGGCCATGTCCCCCTTCCTTGCTGAGGTGGGGGCTCCCTTGGACCACCGCTGAGCACGTCCAGTGAGGCCCCTGCTGTGCACTGCGCCCCGTAAAGGGCTGGGGGGGAGAGGGGCAACACAGAGCTCAGGCGAAGCTGCACCGAAGCTGTGCGGGTGACGCCATGACTCTTGGGCGGAGAAACCTACGGGTGGAGGGGAAGGTGCACCCGCTCTCCCCTTCCTTTCTGCTCTTTACAAAGCGTTTCTTTGTAAAATTCTGCTTTGTTTGCGTGCCTGAGTGTGTTTGCCTTATACCAAACTTCCCTTCCTGGGAAACGAGACTGCGCTGGGTGATCTATTTTAACGTGCCCCGTTTTGCGTTTTAAAAGAAAACACAGGAGTAGCCCCGCGGTAGGGATCACGGTGATCAAGCCTGCCCCGGGGGCTTGGCTTGCAAGATGGGGCGGGGGGCTTGCTGTCTGTCGGGGGACTGCGAGGCGGCACAAAGCCAGGCTTTGCGGTGCGCTCCAGCCCTGCTGGGAGAGGGCGCAGCGGGAGGCCGCGGGATCCCCCTTGGGCGTAGCCAAAGCTGCTCCAGAGGCGAACGCCCTCCCCCTCCCCAAGCACAGACGCAGGTCTCCCAAGGGTGGGCGCGCGGCTGTTCTGGCCAACCCGCCCAGCCGTCGCACCGGGTTTTCAGAGCCGTTTGCTCCGGTTCGCGGGGCTGGCCGGGGCGTCCCCACGTGGTGCCTGGAGCGGGGCCCGAGGCCTCAGCCCGGGGGCTGGATTGGGCTACAGATTTTAGTCCTGCCTAAAGGGGAGGCTTTCCCTCCCCTCTGTGATAGTCAGATACGCAGGCTTCATTCGGCGGCTCCCGCCTCTGCAACAGCCTCTCCCAGCTTCTCCCAAGACGGGCCATTCCTAGTGCTGCAGAGCCCCCGTCCCCGGGGGGCCAAGCGCTGGTGACTGGCTTGCAAATGCTGGCGCAAGCACTGGCTTTCCCTGGACCTTTTCTCCTCCTGTCTGGAGTGCCGTTACCTCCGGTGGCAAGAGACGCGCATCTCTGCTTTTCCTGGTCCCCTTCATGCACGACGCTCGGCCGTAAAGTGGTTGGTTTGTGCCTGGCCGGACGTAAGCCCCCACCCCTCGGTGCGTAGGGAATGATCTATTTTCCTGGGATGGGGCCGCACATCCCAAGCACGCCAAAAGCCCATTATAGTGACTGTTTCCTCAGTGCTACCTGAGATCCAGCGTCTCCCCGACCTTCGTATCAGGATCTCTGCTGCCCAGCTTTCGTTCATCTCAAAATTGCCCCACAAGCAGATACTCCTACAAATGCCTCTCCCTGCCCCCCCCCCGCCTCATACTATGCAGATACTCTCAATCATAATCAAGCTGGAATTTCTGTGTGTAGAGCTTTCTTTTTTTAATTGGAGATTTCTAGCTCCCATGACAACATCCATTGTTGATAAAACAACATCCTAGCCGAAATTATGGTATAATTATAGGGCAAAGCATGTAACGTATTTTTAGTCTCTCTTGGCGTGGTTCAGAAGCTGAAACCGAGCATGGTCAGTATCATAGCACCAAGGAGATATTTATGGGCTAGATACTGTTTGGCGAAGGGAGATCTGCACGCAAGGCAATGTATTCTGCACTCTTCATCCAAGGATACATTAAAAAAAAGATATGTATTATTAGTAACTTCAGTATTTGCTTAATAAGTAGAAGTGGTGAAGATAGCTTGTTTTTTTTCCTCCAAGTTTCCTTTTCTTATCTTGTTCGGTTCAGTCTTGTTCTAAACTGATTCCAAACTAAATGTTGGTGTTCAACCAAAAGTTTTACATAAATGTATTCCACATGCTTTCTAAATTTTCATTTTAAAAATAAAAATAAATCTGCATGCAAGAAGGGATGCATATGAGCGATTTCAAGGACTTGAAATACATTTTGTGATTGACTCAAGCCTAACAAAATATTTGAAATCCGTGAGATTGGACGAAGATGATGCAAAAATCCAATTAATGTTATGAAAAAAATAAGTTCTGTTGAAACATAACTTAAAAGGAAAGCAGTTCTGTTTTCCCAGAAGTGATGTGTATAATATTTCTGGCTCAGGAAGAAAGAACTGAAGTGTTGCTGCTTCGCCAGGACTTGGTACCAGCTTCCTCCATGCTGTTTTATTTGAACAGTGTTGACATTTTAACAAACCCCGTGGAAGCTGCTCTGAAGTGAAGGGTTCTGCTCATGTTCTTCAGAAGTTTTTAGAAATCCTTTTACAGTGCAGTGTCTGTTTGAATGCAAGACACCATGTTCCAGCACGTTGTATTTGATGACCAGTTGCATTCTTGGGTTTCACGACCTCTCAGTGCTCATTTTCAGTTTCTGGAGGAGAATCAACTATTTTCTGAAACTTTGCAGCTTCTGTATTTTGTGCAAACGTTAAGTTAAGCGACTCTTGCAGCACTGGGTAGCCCGTAGAAGCTGAATAAAGAATTCAGTGTCTCTTTGCTTTTTAAGCAAATAAATGTTGTTAACCATGGGTTCCTTTGCCCCTTAAAGCTCAGTGTAATGAATAAACGGAATAAGCTTTAAAATAATTTAAAACAGTTCTTATGTTGGAACTCGTGCCAAATATTTTTCTTAACCGAATGACAGAGAAATATGTAGAAATGCAAGAGAGATACAAACAAGTTATGTTTTCTGCTTTATCTCAAGATTTTTCATTTCCTCCCTTCCGTTAAATCCATCATTGTGCTTTTTAAGAAAAACCACATGAGCATTACCCCTGGTTACCTAAAGGAACTTCATCCTTGGCAGATAATGGGACGGGTAGTCCAAGATACGTGGAGGCGATCATAGATGAAAGGCAAAGCAGGCTAAATTATCTCCAGTGCATGCTAGGTGCAGTTTGGAGAGAAGAAGAATGTGCAGCTTGTTTAAGAATTGAGACCTAATTCATAGACTGTGACTTAGGGGAAGGAAGGCTTAGTTGCTTCAGCTTGTTCTCCTAGACGTTAATATCACAGGAAGTGTCCCATTTTGCCTTTCTCTTACAGCTTCGGGCTGTGACTTTTTTCAAGAGCTTCCAAATATCAAAGGTCAAACTACATCTTACTATAGAGTTATAAAGTATACTACATCTTCCCTCTCCTTCTCTGGAAAAGTGTATGAATTTTATTGCAAATCTTGTAGCCAGAAAGTTAAAACCTGCATGAAAGTTGGACGTGGGACAGTTAAAAAAAAAAAAAAAGAGTGAGAAGGTGATTTGGAGAGCAGAAGAGGCAGAGAAGAATCCCTTTATTTGGGCAGAAAAGGGACAACTGCTACTTCAGAACCTTCTGCTAAAACCTTTTATTATCCAATATTTGAGGATTATTCTCCTTTTTTAAGAAAAACAGACCTCAGCAGACTAGTTCTATTATTCTACAAGAATCTGAACTGGCCAAAATGTTCTCCAGATATCATTCAGAAACCTTTTCTAGGAAGGAGTAAAACATGAAAATGAGAAAATCAAGAGAAAGGTGTTATTTGGTGGTTACATGCAGTATTTGGATTTATTCAGTTCTTATTTCAGCTGAAGTGGCCTCTCCAGGAGAGTATCTCAACCAGAGAGAGGGAACAGTTCTCCTCTTCACTTCTGAATAGAGAAGATTTGTTTCTGACTTCCAAGGAAAAGCTGCTTTTCACGATCCCAACTTTTAGGAAACTTCTTCTTACTGGATAGATAGATGCTGTATAGTAAAACCTCCTGATTTGTGCTGATTAAGGTAAAGCGTAGTTTAGTTTTTTGGCAAGCATCCAAAACTTAATTAGCAAATCCATTCAAGGGGGCAGATTTTTGTGCAAGGCCAACGACTCCCTTTTATGGAACAATTTAAGTTGCTTTTCGGTGTGGAGCAAAAGGTGGCTGCTTGTGTTTCAAGCAGCCGGAGTCGCTCCCCAAGGTGCTGGTGCCTTTTGCTGCTGGTCCAGTCCCACCATCTTCCAGAGCTCTAGGAAACCAGGATGAATCGTGATCTCAGAGGACAGAGTGGTAGTTTGAGTTGCTCAGAACAGTAGCAGTTGGCTGGCCGTCTCCCTGCCAACCCGCTGGGAAGGCCCTTTTCTGCAAAGTGTGCGTGTGTCGTGTTCCACAATTGTTCTCCTTCCAGCTGGTGAGGCAGAAATACGTTCCCTTGAAGACAGTGGGGTTTACTTCCGAGAAGATGCGCCCGGGGCGTGTCTGGGTATAAAATCCCTGTGTTGGTGCGGCTTTCGTTCCCCGAAGCCCTTTTCTCTCCCACCTTTCCCCTTCCTCCTCCTCCAAAATAAAACTGTAAACGCTATAAGGCGGGGACACGCTGCTTTGGCTGATATTGCTGTGAAATTGACCACGCAGAGAAATTCTGCCTGCATTTGGAAAGCTTGTTTTTCTGTTTGTGCTACATAATATAGATGACAAATGTGGATGTGTTACAGACGGTTTTGCGTACATTAAAGTCTGGGGGGGAGATTAATCATTGGAATTGTTTTGGGGGGTGCACTTTTAGCCTACAGATTGTGGACTTCTGAGATGGCCAACCAGTCCCCGTGCTTGGAAAACAAGTATGTCAGGCTCTAACGTAGTTTTTCTCCTTTTCTCTGACATGTCAGTTTCAAGGAAATTGTTCCTACAAACTTCCCGCTTGCAGATGGCCGCTGGCGTAGCCTAGAAAGATTTACCACCTCATGCGTTTTTTCTGAGAGCTAAGTCCAAGTTCAGAGCCATCTAGCAGCTCCAGATTTGACAGTTGCAACTGATAAAAGAGTTTAGGGTGTGTTCATGTTTTATTGTAATGCACTTGGTAAACCGTGGAAATGGCCTGAGAGCGTAGACTTATGTGAATGAAGTTTGGCCACATAAATAGCATTTTTTCGGGTCAGATCGAACAGGGCCCTTCATTCTTCAGAGGAGCAGTTTTACTCCCTGCCTCCGGTTTCTATGAATACCCTTCCATCCCTTCAACAAACATAGTTATGAATTTTATAGGTATGTTTAAAAATATCCCACTTAGGCTGCTAAATTAAATACCCATATATTTAGCTATCTGTGACAGTATGTTCCAAACTGACTGTGTAAAGCCGTGCAATTAAATCTATATTAGGCAGTTACATAAATCTGTGGTCAAAATTTCCAAGGTGTTAAGTATCCTTCATGCCAGCTGAAGCCACAGATAATTTCAGGTGCTGATCACCTTGCAGCAGCAGGTGAGCTGTGCTGGAGCAACGGGCCAGCCGCCTGATACGGTCGGGGCCTGATTTTTGCAAATAAGCCTATGCCAGATGAATTAGTCGTTCATAAACATTATGATAATGTTTTCCAGAAAAGCTGGTTTTTAATGTAGCAAGTCACTGGATGTCATACATGGGGACAAAATAATAATGGTAGTAAAAAAAGATTGTCTAAGCCTTAAAGGGGTAAGAAGGGTTGGGGGCTGCGATTGCAAAGGGCCCCCGGAGATCCCTGGCTTGACTCTCTGGAAACAGCCTGTGTGATTCAGGGCAGAAGGAGCTGCCTTTCCTGCTGCGTGGTGTTGGGCTTTTGGGGAGGGCTGGGGGTGGGGGCTCCTTGCTGGTTTCGTCCAGATACTGGAACAGGTCGAGGCTGCGTGCAGGTCCGGAAGATGGGATGGGGTGGGGTGGGATGGGTGACTCCTTTGTCTTCACGTTGCCTTCTGCAGCTCCTGTTCCCTGTTCCTTCCGTGGCTCCTTTCCTTCCTAAACCAGATTCAAGGCGGGGTGCAGCTGGCAGGAGACAAGGCGGCAGACGCCGAGGTCCCAATTGGTTGAGAGTAAATCCCATGAGAACCAGTGAGACACATTGGGGTTGTAACTGGTTGAAGCCCTGTTGCTTTTTATGGGACGTAACGTTTCCTCTGTTTTAACTTGTTCCTCTACTTCTAATGGGACATAGTCACGACAGGTTTTAGCCAGGTTGTGACCTGTTGTGTTTACATTCTCTCCTTTGCCAGATGTCTTTTCCTCTTAATATTGCTTGGAATTCTCTGTGTGTTCATTCTTTGGACCCTGCCTCCCTAGATCTTTCGATCTTTGTTAGATTTTCCAAGTAAAACACAGTTTAGTTGCCATGATGTTTGTAGCACTGAAGAAAATTTGGGGCAGAAAGGATAGAATATCCTTTGCGTCTCTATATGACACGAAACGTGGAGAGTAAGCTTTGTTTGGTTCGGCTTTGAGCACCTTCAAAGTGCCTCAACTACACGTGGCTGCTACTACACGTATCGTACCAAAGGAAAGGCAGGAAGCCTGCATTTGCTGGGAAACTGAGTCATAAGCTATGATATCTTTCGGCTCTGCCCGTGAACCCATGTTTTACTGATCTCTCACTGATAAAACCCCACTGTGTCTGGCCATTGGTTTGGAGACAGATTTGTATAGGATCTGTTAAGGAAGCCAAAGGCTATCAAATAAAAATTAGATGCCCCAGCAGTATCCTGATTGGCCAATTATGCTCTCTCAAGAAGATGTTTGTAAAGAAGAGTTGCTGAAGATCCAGTGGAGGAGAGGACTGTTCCCATCCTGCTCAATTCTTCTGGCCTTCTCAGAGACACCTGCTGGGGTTTGCATTCAGTCATGAATCCGTTACCTGAACTAATGTGTCCATATTGCACATAGCAGCTTGAGCTATGAAGGCGGGCAGAAATCCTGGAGAAGATTCTTCAGGGTCCTTAAGTGATCCAGGTCTCCTTTATCCTGGTTTCTCATACTCAGTGTCAAAAGTTTCAGGCTGTGTAGGAAGAAGGTGTGCCGTAGCTCCTTGTTGCAGTTAATATGTTGGTGTTGCCTCAAGCAGTGTAGGAAGAAATGGGGCTGCTGTATCTCCTGCACTGGGGAAACACGATCAGAAGGGCCTCAGGTAGCCCTACAAGTTACGTACAATGAGGCGGGTATGCAGAGCATGGTTTGGCTTAACACAATATGGCCCCTATGGCTTGTAAATCTTGGTTGTTGCCTTCATGTGTTATGTGAGCCCAATCAATGGTGGCTTACTCCACCAACCATGGCTCAGTGTAATAGACGAACCGAGTTTTACACTGTCCCACATCAGACTGCCAATTGGGTGTTGCATTTTTGAAGGCTGTGCCACATAAGATGTTTCTTGCAGGCAGCAGAAAAGGATGTGAGGGAGCAACGTTCAACCTAGCCTCCTTCCAGAGATTCTCACATGGAAGTGTGAGTTAGCTTTGGATCTTGCACGTCAACCAAAGGATGCTTACTGACTGTTCTTTTTCTGCATTTTTGAATGTTTTCAGGAGAGAAGCCATACAAATGCACTTGGGAAGGATGCGATTGGAGATTTGCTCGCTCGGACGAGTTGACCCGCCACTACCGGAAGCACACCGGTGCCAAGCCCTTCCAGTGCGCCGTCTGCAGCCGCAGCTTCTCTCGCTCTGACCACCTGGCCCTGCACATGAAGCGCCACCAGAATTGAGCTGCATCTCCCGTGAGGCAGTTGGCATCTATGCAACATCCCAGCGACCCAAGTACCTACACCTTCAGTTAGAATTAGCTAAGAGTTTGACTGCATAGGAACTCTTCTCCTTTTTAGAACCAGAAAAAAAAAATGATGATAGAAGAAACTGGAAATGTATATTTTGTATATTTATGAGGAAACAGGGAAGACGCTGTCTTGGCAAGACATGGATTGTTTTACTGCTTTAATGCCCTGTGACTTGCTCTTTGTATTTTGGACTTAGTCCTACAGGTTTCATCTCAGGGCTGCCTGTCATGACATTCTGCAGATGTGATTGGTTGGTTGACTGGTTGGTTCTGGGCAGGCAAAAAGGGGCTCCCCAGATTGGTTGGGCGCCCTGAGGTCGGTCCGTGGCGGGGCAGCCCCGTGGGCCTGCAAGCCACCGTTCTCAGCCAACAGCTGTGCACATACATACATCAGAAGTGTTGCCAGGATGAAACACCGTAAAAGAAGACTTGCAGTTCTTCACTGCTTCTCTCTCTCTCCTTGCCCCTCCTGTCGTGTGAGAGCAGAAGAGAAAAGAAGAGCGTTTGACCCAGCACCCGCCATTTGATGTGGCCACAGAGCCCGGGACTGTCAGCCAACTCAAAAGCAGTTTCGGTGGTTAGCTTTCAGATCCTGGTTTCTTCAGCCAGAATAAGCTCTAAACTCTGGTTCAAACGCTCTCTTTCCTGCTGTGTACTCATTGCACGAAGGGAGGGGAGAAGGAAGAGTAAACGGTCCCGTTGGCCCCCTTGCTCTCCACGGTCTGATCCCGGAAGCCCTGGCTCTTGATCTCGGTGGCGTGCGAGGGCAGGGTGGCCTTCCGACCAGCTGATTCTTTTTGTCCATGAACCCCCAAAAGACAACTGAATATTCATCTCTTTGGACAAAGAGATCCTTACTCTCTGTCCCCCTGGGAATTTTGTGCACTAGTTTTGCGCAGAGTAAATTGCTGTTATGATCTGGCAGTTAATTGATGTAAGGCAGATAAAAATGGGTTGCATAAATGTGCCTCACTCATGTTTGCAAAATACAACATGGGAAGCATGTCCATAAATTTAAGTATTATATCGGAAAAGCTGTATTATCTATCATTTTAGAATCCTGACCAGAACACTCTTAGTCAGACAAGCAGTGTTTTTTTAAAAAAACAAAACAAAACCAAAACTAATTTAATTTGAATTGACAGCCAAATGAATCCAGAGGACAACCCACAATTTATTTTCTGTCAAAACTTTACTGGATGTTTTAATACTTGTTATATTTTATATTTTTTTCTGTGGAGATGAAATATATATAGATTAAATTCATAAATAGCCATAGAACAAAATGTTCCATATGTTGCATGTCTATCATGACAAAGATTTTGTAAATATGCAAATCAGCTTTTAATGTTTTATCACAAAAGAAATTTCTAGAAATCAGTTAGGACAAGTGACGGGCATCTGACTTGTGACGGTTCAGTATGGTTTCCAAATACCTCTCAAAACGGTACCGCCTTCGTTTCATGCTACAGGCTTGCCACTGGAGTACACTTTCCTACAGATCTGATGCACTGAGCGTTCAAAGTTTAGGATCAACATTTCCCCTAATTGTCCAAAAGGACAACAGTTACATGAGCTCTTCTGCAACTGTCAGAAGCTTTAAATAACAAGAGGCTCTAATACTAATGTTAAACCTTTTACTATAAGCTAAACTTAGTACTGCTTTAAAAAGAAGGATTTAGAACATGATTTTGGAATATCAGAACACTAAGCTGGTTGAGCACTAGTGTCACGCCATGTGAATTTGGCTCACCCCGATCCAGGATGCGCCACAGACGTTTGAAATAGCTTCTGATTGCACTGCTGTTGTTCCAGTTGTTTCTATTCCAGGGGAATAGGAAAGGGAGCAGCTCCGGGTTGAACTGCAGCCAGTTGCTATTTATACGACGCTGCTGCTTTTCTCCTTAGAAGAGGCGGTTTCTCTGCCACCTGGTGGCCATCTGGATTTCTGTGGGCTGGATCTGGACACCCTGGACTTGGGTCCCTGGGCCCATCTCCATCTAGAAGAAACATTTCTATTTCAGGTCTTCCTTGCACAGCAGTCACGTTTACATTTTAATGACCCCTTTTCCCTCTAAAAATCACAGCGTCTTTTCTCTTGTGAAAAGCTGCTGTCTCCCAGATCCAGCTGTGTACCTCATGGAGACGAACACCCAGGCATCTGGAGGTTGCCAGCCTTGTGCAGGCTACTGCCGGGAGCCCTCGGCAGCTCCGCCATTCCTGCACATCCTCAAATTCTTGCTTGAGGCGTCTTCCTTTCCTTCTGCTGAGGCGCTCCTGTTGGGATACGCTTGCTGCTGTCGCCGCCACGCAAGAGCCCCATAAAGCCCAGGAAAGCTGAAAAATGCCTGCAGGGACCCCCAACTGTGGGGAAGCGAGGGCACCGAGGTGGCAAAGTAAACCAAATTTACCATGAAGTAGTGCCAGCGTTGGAACTCGGGGATGGGGGTCCTGTGCGTCTTGACTACTTGTCTTCAAGGGTAATGAAATTACCCATTCTCTTGTTTCAAAATAATCTGTTTATTTAAAATATAAATTAAATGGTACCTTTCAAACTAATTTAAACAGAGCATTAGATTCCTAGGCTATTGCTAACTTTTTCAGGGGCAGGAATGGAAACAGCTGCCAACAAGGAGCTAGTGGGAGATTTAATCTCAGTCCTTGTTCTTAGACACAAGTTACCAATTACGTGGGAGAATCAATGGTTCCTCCACCACCACCTTCTTTATATATTTATTGAGAAGTAAATCTGTTTGTTTCTTCATGGAATAAGGGACAGATGGGTTTGGTTCACCCAGCACTTCCTGGTCCTTTGGGACAGAATCAAGTAGGTACTTAATGGCACACGTGTGTTAACTCAGAACCTCAGTCCCATGGAGTTCAATGGGCCGATTTCCTGGCAAAGTTAATTTTAGTCTGACTGGAACCAATAAGATCAAAGAGAATTGTATTGCAGCCAAGTTAAATCTTGGATGGATTCTTGCTCATCTGCCTTTTATTGGCTATGTTCACCTACTGTATAAGGTTCAGGATTTGTTTTAATTGTGGTTTGTTGAACAAGCCAGGAGCAAGCCTCAATCAATTCTGTAGTCTAGCAAAGTAACATTGAGTCATTGGGACATTGTCTAATTTCTTTTCTTTCTTTCTTTTTTGCTAATATACAGGAATGAAACACTAAAGCAGTCCAGGAATAAGCTATCCTGACATAACAAGCTAGGGATTGGTAGGCCAGCCACCAACTATGGCTTCAGGTCATGGTTTCTTGCAAGGCAAGCAGTATTTTCTTTAATCAGTTTTTGATTTTTGTTATTACCTTAAGCCAACAACAGCTGACACAGTGACCTAGAGTTGTGAGCTAACTAGCCTTCTCTTCAAATAGAGTGTCCAGAAAGGATAACAAATCCCTCGTGACTGGTTTTTGTTGTTGCCTTTTTAAAATTATCATTTTAACACCCAGTCCAGGTCAATTATTTCGCCAATGAATATTATCAGTGGACGCTCTGAATAACCGAGTGCCCTTCCAGAGGAACAGTGCTCTGAAGAGCGTTTTTTAAAAGCAGGAGAATGTGTCAAATTCTTTCTCTTGAAGACTCACTCTCAGAACACGTGGGAATCTTAATTCAGTCCTATAAACAGTCTGGGTGGCACCTTTTGAGGTTCATCGCTCAGGTTCACCCATGTGCACCTGCAGAACAGAAAGGAAATTTTGAGCGAGCACAATCAGTTGTTGGTTTCTGAGTCTTGAGTTGCACTCATGGCAGAATTGAACATTTTGAGTGGAGCATTGGAGATCTTTTCTGCGTGGACAAAGTCCACAAGATAAAGAGTGGGGTTGTGGCTTTCAAATATTTTGCATCCCGCCCCCCCCAGCTTGACTGTTCTGCTGAAGAAGTCCTGCTCTTCTCTTTAGAGATACCCAAAATTCTGGAAGATGTTTTGAGGTTAAAGCTATTTGACATGGAGAGTTGTCCAGGCCTATTGAGTCATGTTCCTGCAACCTTCCTGAAAAAGAGCCAAAAGTCCTATGTTTCATAGGAAAAAGTTAGCACTAATCTGGATTACCATTACCGGACATTTTCTTGATTACCTTTTGATATTTTTTCAGATTTCTCCAGAAAGAGATAGAAATCCACAAATTTTAAACTTTACCCTTTGTTGGCCCAAATGTTTGGTTCCTAGTATCTGATGAAGGGTGTAAAATGAGCGGGTCCAACTGTAGAATATAGTTAAAAGATTTGCATCATAAATAAGCAATTCAGGTGTATCCTGTGAAAGGATTCTTGCGATCAACTCGGTTATGTACCAGTTTTTTCCCCTTCCTAATGTTTGATAACAAGCTGTTCCAGAAACTCTGGATCAGAAGACAGTAGAAGAACATTCAGCCTGTACTGGTACATCCCCAACTGTAAACCATGGATTATAAAACAGTGGCTCAGCCAAAACCAAATGAACTTCATGGTCGTGCGAGCATGGCCATCCATTAAACCACAATGCAGTTCTTTGGTTTTGGCTTAGCACGTCCTATGAACAGAGCAGTTGTGAACCTGACTTCAGTCTGCTAATTTGTTAACTCTGGTGTAGCCCAATATGTGTCAATCTTGAATCAAGTCCTGTTGAGTTCAGTTGGACATCCTCGCTGGGGGCCTGTGTAGGATTGCAGCTATAACCTCGCAGGATTGAAGGGTCTTGGGAGCTGACCCTCCCTTGGCTCCAAGGCTCAGTCTAAAGAGTGGGAGTCCTCCTTTAAGGCGCAGCTTTGGCACTGGGGGTGAGGACAGGGCAGTTTCTAACTTGTGCAGATCTCAAAAGTCATCTCATGGGCACAGATGGACTTTTTGGATCACAGCTATAAAACTGTAATACATGCTGTCAACCAAAGGGTAAAAATTAAATAACTGACATGCCAAAAAGAAAAAGGAAAAAAAGCTCACGACAAAACTTTGTTCAGACTAGTGTTTGCATCTTTTATTTATTTTTGTGGTATATGGTAGAAATTTTTTAGGAAACAATTTTCCATAGACTTGATAAATTAAAAATGGTTTGTTATAGTTTTTTTTTAAGTGTTCCTCTAAACTGTAAATAGATGATGTACATAATTTTTGTAAGGCTTCAAATGTTTAATCCTAAAAAAAAAAAAAGACAGAAACTCAAGCGTATTGGTTGCTGTTTTGCTGCTTTTCTTCAGACTTCTTTTTCTTCCCTGTCCTTATTTTTTGTATGGTGACATATCCTATGCAAATGATCAAGCAAACAGCGGTATCATTGTTGAAAGATATTGAAATGGTTTATATATAAAAAGAGAAAAAATTTTGACAATAAAAAGTGCCTAAAAATGTGGGTGTGTAGGTCTTTGTCCACAAACATAAGAAAATCATGTTTGTGTGCATATGTGTCTCTGTGTGTGTGTGGATATGTGCTTTTATTTGTTTGTATTTAAGGATTTTGAAACAACTCGGTTCATCAGGCGGTAACAATTCCTTTAAAGAAGAATTTGTCTCTTAAGAGCAGTAATTTCTGGACTTCTGGGCATGTGGTTTAGTAGAGTCAAATCCCCTTCAAATTCAATTAGATTCCTGACAAATATATGGGCACAACCCTGTAGTTTCCCCAAGGAGAGGAGGGAAGTGGTTCCCCTCTGCCAGCTTCCAGGATGTTTTTTCAACTTCCTGGTTCTACCCTGGAGCCCTGGGATTTCGGGTGGTTTCCCCACGCCACCACTAACCAGGTCCCACCTTTCAACGCTTCACCAGGGGCTAACGTGAGAATTCAAACCAAGATTTCTGTGAGTTCAGAGTACTCACAGCTGGCCAGCATCAACCTTGTATGTCCCTGAAAATCCTTCCTAGTTACACAATGTGTGAAGTCTGGCATTACTCCATTCCAGTGTGGCTTGTAACTTTTGTAGATTTCCTTCTTTGGTTGCAAAGGAAATTCAACCCAGATCCGGCATTCTTAAATGGCTGAAGGGGGACATTCCATTCCCCCAAATTCTCCCAGGAGATGTGGCGTGGTTTGGTTTGTTCTTATTTCTTATGGGCTAAACTTTGCCTCTAGGCGTGTAATTCCTGACAACAGGCTTCCGCTTATCCGGCAGAGGGGTAGATGCTCATCAGCCGTGCCACGTGTGCCTCGCACCAAGACTACATTCATCTTCCATGTCAGAGGAGCATAGGAAGCAACCTACAAGTCAGACCATTTTGAAGAAGCATCCAAAGAGTAGACATTTAAAGACCCCTTTGAGTTGAGCTCAACTCTGGATGACCACATGGATGTGTTCATGAAGTTCCCTTGGCAAGGGTGCAAAAGGGTCTCCTTCCAGCAAGTTCTCCTAACTTCCCAGTCTGGCCTACGGATCTTGCCTTCCCAGCCGGTCTCCTTTCCCAGTACAAGCGAGGCCTAGCTTGGCCTTGCCTACCTAACCTTTCTTAGTCAATTGAGCCTTAAGCTAGGCTTAATGTGAAAACATAAGGAGAAAAAACCCTCTCAGTGTATGGTTTTAGACCAGAATTTTCCCCAGCCCTGCTTGAAGAAGCCAAGGATTGACTTGGGAATCTTGCATGCAAATTACATGGAAAGTCATGAAACCGAGGCCCATCCCAGCCCTGTCATGGAGATGGATCACTCGACTTAGTTGGATACAAAAGAGGCTGAACGCAACAGCAGAACTGCTCGCTTTTGAGGGGATCGTGAGTTCCTGACACCTCCTGGTCTGAAAGCTTACATAGTTCTTCCGAGGGTGGGAGGTTTTAGAAGCAGCAAAGCTCACATGAGCAACTGCTCAGGAAGGAATTCTATAATTCTGATGCCACTGTTGAAAATACCTAATTTCATCTTTCAAGTATGTGGAATTTCAGCAAGGGGAATCGTGGCTTAATTCTTTAGATACCTGCAATCATACCACGGAAGGTATTCCCACAAGCATTCAGATCCCAGTTTCTTTGCTGGTATCAGGGAACAAGGGAGGGAGGGAGGAAGGGAGGGAGGGAGGGAGGGAGGAAGGAAGGAAGGAAGGAAGGAAGGAAGGAAGGAAGGAAGGAAGGAAGGAAGGAAGGAAGGAAGGAAGGAAGGAAGGAAGGAGATATAGATATATAGATATAGATATATGTCTGAAAAGTTGTTGGCTTTTGCTCATGTCTGTCTTGCTACTGGTGCAAGGCAGCGTGAGCCAAGCACAAGCTCCACAACGTTTGCACGCTGCCTGGATAATGAGCAACTCAGCCTGAGATTGTGCCACTCCATTTGCTCGCTTGGTTGCAAAGACATCCTGTGTTGGGTGTGCAGTCATTTCAGCCACACAACCTTTTCTTGGTTGGGTATCCAAATCCTGTGGCACAAACTTCAGCCACAGATTCCAAGTCGCTGAGTCTCCTCATCCCTCAGAACATAAATGAAGTCTATTTGGGAGTCTTGGGATTTTAGCTGTTTTAGTTAAACAGCCCACCCAACAGTTGTTTCGATATGATCCTTAGAAGGATAAATGGTTTTTCCACATTCGGAAATGCTGTAATTAGCTCTGGATTAGGCAGGTTTTTAATGCATTCTTCCACTAACAGCAGTGCACATCTTGGATATCTTCTGTGAGAGTTGGCCACTTTCAGCAAGGTCAATTATTTTCAGAACGGGAGTTTCCAACTCTGACCAAGCTTCAGCAACCCATCAGGAAGAGACCTGCATGGATGGGTGCCTCTTACCCCTGAGCTAAGGCAGAACAGCCAAAATTGGGGGTATGTTGGAGCAGACCCCTTGGTTTTGTTCTTTTACCCCAAAATGATCCTGGCCAGGAATCAAAAAACTACTTGAAGCACACAAAGTGAGATCTGAGGGTTTTGCTCTGAGCCAGGATCCTCTGCACATGCCTGCCACAACAGATTAGCCTCAGATTTGCCTCTGGACATTGGTTGATTTCCCAGTGTACCCCATCCAAACCCTAACCAGCCTGATTCTGCTTAGCCGTAGTTGTGACTGTCATTAAAAGGAATGGGTATCGGAGCCTAGCAGGTCTTCCCTGGCTGTCTTCTGTCCTCCACTGCTGATTACTCCCTGGGTCAACAAGATGCATAAAAGATGTAGTTCCCCAGATTTAGCACTACAGAATGTTTGAGACAGACATGGGGAGCTCACTCCATGCAAGGGAACTGCTAGGTGTCCTTTGGCCAGCAGCAGACAGACTTCAGTCTGATAGATTATGTCTTCATTAGAGCCTCAAGACCCACTTTGAACCAACTGCTCAATAATTCAGCTACAGATGATCTGTGCTCACCTGACAGACTTGCTAATGATTAGCTTGATCATGATTTATCCATCATGATTTACCCTGATTTTCTGAATTCAAAAATTACAGCAACCCATAAACTAACCACATGATTGCTGCAGCTGGGTAGTTTGTGGCTACTTTTCATGAGAAGGCAGCCTCAGAGGATGAAGAAAACGTGAACCTGGGAATTGGTTTTCAGTACCAGAACTGAGTTTATCATCCTATTGTTAGAAACCATGCCTACCTGGCAGACACATAAAGCATGATCAGATTTCCTTTCAGTATTCCAGTTAACAGCGTAATCCTATGCACGGTAGAACTTACTTCCAAATAAAGAGAATAGGATTGCTGGGTAGGGCAGGGAGAAAAATCCTTGAGCTGCACACTCAAGTCATTGACTTCTGACATATTCCTGTAGGGTTTTTTGCCAAAAATATGGAAGCGTTTGGCTCCTGCCTTCCTCTGGACATTGGTTGATTTCCCAGTGTACCCCATCCAAACCCTAACCAGCCTGATTCTGCTTAGCCGTAGTTGTGACTGTCATTAAAAGGAATGGGTATCGGAGCCTAGCAGGTCTTCCCTGGCTGTCTTCTGTCCTCCACTGCTGATTACTCCCTGGGTCAACAAGATGCATAAAAAGGCGGAGAAGCAGATTTCAGCTAAAGAATAGAAGAAAGTTTCTTGAAACACATGGTTATCTATGAACCCAATTTATAAATCACCCCCTTTAAAAAAATAATTAAACACAACTTAGCGATGTGATCAAACTGGTCTGGACATGAAAACACACTGACCCTCAGACTAGCCAAGCATGTTTTAGTCCCATTTAGAGTGAATGATGAACTATGAATGCCGGGGTTCCTGGTGGATGCTGGTCTGGTCCAGCTCCAGCCCACGAGGCGACAGAACGGGCACTCCTGAAAGGCCCATTAAAAAGATGGCAAACCTCTGCTGGGTGTGTGACCAACAGCTCTCATAATCACCGCGGGTAGGGAGAAGTTTAGCCCTGCTGTTTCCTTTTGTGTTCACGTGCAATTTCTTCTCTGTACAGGAAACAGCTTCAAAAGAGTAATTTGCTCTAGGTCTCCATCGAGGAAGAAAGGTTGAACCCTCTCCGGTCAGCTGCAATTTCAGTCATGAACTGCACCCTCCGACAGAGGCGGGGAGGGAAGGGATCGTGTTTAATGCAAACCTGCATCTAAATCGAGGTCTTCTTTAGTCCTGGCAGAGAATTAATATGATTTTCCGCACTGAATAATAGGCTTTCTTTGCACAAATCTCGTTTTCCAAACTCCGTTCAGAATCCTGAGATTCATCCCCCTCCATCGGAAAAAGATCCGCTCAGCCTTTGGGGGGGGGGGGAAGTTCACACAAATGCTAAATACCCCTGGAGGGGGAGGGGCGTTACTTCATCTTTGAAATATTAACAGCAGCAATCAGATGAAATGTGAGCATTTGCAGAGGACATACCATGCCTCCGGACGTTTCAGCTAATTTCTGTGATATAAAAGGGCTTTTCAGCAGTCTCAAAGTCCTCACAAAGAGGAGAGAAACCTGATTATCAAATGATGTTAGCTAGTGCATCAGTCACGGTGACTGTAAATGTTATTTTGCCTAAGCTGAAAGGCAGAGGCTGGGCCTGTCCATAAACCTATCCGTTGCTTAGGCCCCAGCCCAGCTTTTGCAACCTGGCGCTCTCTAAGGAGACCCTCTGGGGGCCCCAGGGGCAAGAGGCAGCCTGGAGGTTGGACACTAATTCTCCTGCAAGAAAGAGATCCCGGTCACTGCACTGCTTAAGTATCCTCAGACAGGAGCTGGACCCCCACACGCTAGCAACTGAGTCCGAGGTCCATTCACATGGGAGGGTCTCACCCAATTCAGCGGGGCTGCTTTCTGAATGCACGTGCCCAGGAGGCCGGTGGACGCGTCAGTCCACTCAGACGTCAGTGAGGGCAGATAACTGGCTTTCAAGTATTTGCTTCTTGCAGGATGGGGTCATATTGAGAAGCAGAGCTGCTGAAAGACCTTTGCATCATTTACTGGCAGAGTAAATGGTCTTGGCTCATGTAGAAACTTGACAGGTGAATTCCTGACTGTTTTGCACATCCGCTATAACAACCCCCAACTGTCATTGGAAAAGAAATGCATTACAGGTATTCCAGAGAAAGGGCACTGTACGCTCATTAATGAAAATCTGGACTGTGAGCCAGTGCCCCTTAAATCAGTGGGGCCAATCAGTCACAAGACAGGCTCATTTTATTGCCTAAGGGTCACTTCCTTAGACGTTGTGCCCCCCACTCCTATCCTTCTCATAAGATAGATTGTACTGTATGTGCAATACGGGATCTCTCTCTCTGTACAAATTATTTTCTAATTTGGCACCAACCCAGACTCTGACTTAGCTTGATTTTGAAACCAGGATTTGACACAGATTCGCCACCACCGTAGGAGGGAACCTAGCTAACCTTAACCATGACATGCACAATAGCCGGGGGAAGGGCTGGAGTCTAGAAGATTCCTGCATTTTGACCAGGCACCTTGGGAGATATTAATCTCTGACACGCTTAGAAGCTCTTGCTCATTCAGAGCAGACAAAATGGATGATGAGAACCGAGGTCACTTTATGTGAGATGGGCGGCTATATAAATACGACAACTAAATAAATAAATAAAATGATCACATTAAGATCAGGCATCTTCCTATGTTTCCATGGACCTAAGAGAAACCAGACTTCATTTCTCTCTCACACATGTATGCATATCTATCACGATATTTATATTTAACCAGCCTTTTGCTGCCTAATGCGTTTCAGATGTGCCAGCAAACATGGACAATTGCAAGGTTGGCTGGGAGTTCTGGGAGTTGTAGTCAGCCCAGCAGAGGAAGACCACCCAAAACCATGTGTAAGACTGAAAAAGCTAATAAGAGGAATGTTGTGCAGAAAAAGAGCAAAAGCAAGGCGCGTGAAGTCCTACGGTCCACTTTGGGTCCTTCAGCCATGATCCAAGGGTCAGTTCTATAAAGCCAAGAAAAGCTTTTGCTCATATATGGCGTTGCCCTTCCTTGGCTCCAGAACTCTTGCTGGTGGATCATATTGCTGAATGAGAAGCATGACATGTGGAGGATCAGCTGGGGCTAAACCTCAAGAGGCGATGGGAGTGAACACACTTGAACTAGGGCTGAACCTGGGAGCACCAGCCATGCTGGCCAAAATGAGAACCTGCAGAAGGGAGGTGTCCTCCCTGCTTCTAAAAGAGGGGGCAATTAGCTGATCACCTCTGACCAGGATTCCCTGGTGAGGCGCTGATCCTGGTCTAAGCAATAAAAGACCAGGCTCTGCTCTTCCTGCCTCCAGCCCTGCACACGTCTTCATCTCAGAGAATGCCACTGTAATTACAACGTCGATCATCTGCAGCTCATCACTGGCTTCCCTGTCTGGGGATAATGGGAAGGGGGATCTAATGGACAACATGCATCTTTGTGAAAAGCTGATCATTCGACTCTGGATGTGCCAAAGGGGTGTCAAAGTTGGAGTCTGGTCAAGCGAGAGAAGGATGATGGAAACTTTTTAATTGCCGGCACTGCAGCTGGTTAAATGGCGGCTGGCACCTATGATGAATTGAAGAACAGGTGGAAAGCGGGAGGAGGGCACTGAATTGTGTCACCTCCCCACAGAATATAGACGACATTTCCTTTTAAGAAGGGGAAGAAAAGGAACAACTTCTTTGAAGCCCACCGTTTTATGATATCTTCGTCCTTGGGAGCTGAACAGTAAAGATGACTCAAGCCGCTTCAGGCTTTGCAAAATTATTACCAACTAAAGGTGGAGGAGATTTATCATGAAGCTGGAGTGGCCATTAAAACATCAAAGGCAATGTGTGACTTGAGCTTTACTTGTCGCTATGAAGATTATTTACTGTAGGAAGATTTGGGTCCTTTTATGGTTAAGAGGATGATATTAATGGGAGGGCTTGAGTATTTGGAGGTGCCTTTCCTCCCGCCCCACCAACACTACGACAAACCTGTGATTTCATGACTTAACATCCTTGGAAAAGCACAAAAGGGAAGTCTGGTCAAGAGCACAGAATGTACCCCAGGAGGAGTAGCCCTGTCTCTGGACAGGTTTCTGCTTGTGGGCCAGGGTCAGTCCTCCATCCTCCTGCGGTGTCTGGTCTGGTTCCACTCGTCCCATCCCAAGGGTTGAGTCTGGGAACACAGAGGGCTGCTCCGAGCTAAGCCCCAGGAGATCTCTGCTCTTCGGTCCAAGTGTCCAGCCTTCTCAGGCCACCATTCCTTGTGCTACAACTGACCTTCTTCCATTCAAAGCAAGTTTGGCTTTGCAGGGCACCATTTTTATTGTCATCTCAAATATCAACCATGATCTTTTAACACATGTCCAGTGTTAAATTATTAAATTTAATTAAATCTATTAAAATATTACCACGGTACCACATAACTGAAAGAACCCTACATTGCTATAGTCTTACAATGCTGTAATGTGGTTTTTTTAAAAAAAATGATAGGATATTTCCCCCACACACACACATACACGATTGGTGAATGTGGGTGCCATGAGGATTTTCTGGCTGAGCAGGATGGGGACCCGTCTCTTGTCTCCAACCTTCACCGTGTCTTCTTGGAAAGAGGCCGGCAAGAAGGTCAGAAGGGGCGTCGGTTGGAAGATGCCCTCCTGCGAGGCGGGAGAGCCATCTCGGACTCTTTGAGGAGCCGTGGGGTCTCTGGGATGTGCCTCGTCCTCAGGAGGTCCGTCAAAATGCCCCTGCATTTCTGGATGGCGCATTTTTAATTACAGTGAACCAGGCATGAGCCTGTGCTAAGGAGAGGTAGAAAATAAATACTTTCAATAAGCAGCATTACCGTGAGTGAGGCTTTTAAAGGTTTGGTTGCATTGTTATTACTGGCACAAAACGTCTCTGTCAGGAGCGTCCACAGGGAGTGGGCGAAAGAAGTCAGGCTGTCAGCCCTAACCATGCGATCAAACCGTGCGGCTGGGGCCACCACCTTCACTTTTTGACCCCTTTGTGGACACCTGCCAGAGAACTGTGGCTCCTGGCAACATAAAAGCATTTTCTCCTCTCCGTTTTTTTGGTGTTATGTTTGCACTTTATGCTGTTCTTATTGTATTGCACACTGATTTTTGTGCGTACAACTCTGGAATCCTCTTTTCGGTGACATGAATATAACTAAGCCCCAGCATTTTTAAGAAGCGTGAGGTTATTTCCTTTCTGCTCATTTGGCTTCCGGTAGGAGATTGGTTCCCAGCATTTGTGGCTCAATAGGGGGGTCCCCACATTGATCTGCTCCTGCTGCAACGAAACAATAGACGTAAAGAACACAATTTCGTCCACACACACACTGGTGCGAGCCACTCGATGGCCACTCAGTGGCTGCCAGGAGCGCCTCCATATTGGGGGGCGGGGTGGGGGGTCTCTCGCCGCCCTCTAGCGCAGTGCTGGGGTTCCCGTTCATTATCAGCCAGGTCTCAACTCTTTGCAGATAAAGAGTAACTAATTGTCATCTGAGCATTTCTTCAAACCTAGCAACCCCTTTCAACAGCTCCTTATTATGCCAATAAATCACAGATGATAACCAGACCTGCCTTTCTAAGGTCCGGCTGAAAAAGAATCAATAGACGTTACTATTACAAGCTCAATTTACAATGGAAATCAGTGGGGCCTGCGCTGAAATAAATCAAACACCAAGGATGAATAGGCTGTAATTTTCCTGATTAACAAATGTTTTGCTTGTCATAAGTTCTTAAGAGCTGCTCTTAGCTTTTTAAAGGGCTGGAGCAGGTCTCAGAAAGTCTATATTGACATTGGAGGGTTGAGCACACACACACACACACACACGCACACACGCACACACATGTGAGCACGTCCACCTGCAGCCATTCCTCCTGCCACAGAAGGGGACATTGTCTCGAAATGCCTTTTGTGCCGTACCTTTTAAAGCAGGGACAACCGCAGGCCAAAGCAAAGACAAAGCCTGCAGAAACCTCAAAGTGCTGCTGTAGAAACACGTCCAGGGCAACAAATTACACGCCCCTCCTGAAGTTAAAAATAAAAAATGGAAGTCAGGCTTTACTCCCAGAAGTCAAAAATGCACTCAAAGAAATCCCCACGACTAAGCACACTCCCCAAATCAGATGGTAAAACCTCCCCAGTTTGCATCTCTTCCTGCTGCAGAAGATTCAGGGGCCTCCGCAGAAGGGTCAAGAAAGTCAAGATGGTGGCTGTAACGATGTGACTTTTTAGCCCTTTTTACGTGCTTCGCTGTCTCAGCTGCCTTCTTGGCCTTTTTGACCCTCTTCCTGCCAGACATCCAGGAGGATTTTATTCCATTTTGCATTTATTTATTTAATTTTATTTTAGGGGTCCAGCCTTCCCCACAAACCCTAGCATAGCAGCTCTGCCCCTGCATAAATTGGCCACTTGGAAAGCAAACCACGGAAATCAATATGTCCCCCAAGAGAAGGCTGGATAGGGCTGACAGGTTGATTAGGCTTCAAGAAAGAAAACAAACACGGCTATCTGGAAATACGAAACCCTTCCGTATTCCTCAGAAAGGCTGTGACAAATGGCTGGGTCTACGGATGTGGTGAGGAAGCCACTGTGTGCCACTGGAATTAGTACGTTTTTCGCCAGGTAGGTTATGAGGGGTGTGATCCCCTGAAATGATACGGGTGCTGCGGAACGCTGGGCCAATGTCAACATGTTCACGCATCAAGGTTTGCACAGTTGCGCTGAGTGCAACGTAGTTCCTCCAAGGCGACCCTTGAGGCAGAGTGATGAGCCCCAAATGGGAGGCTGGCGTACAGTGACCTGGGAGAGCTCGCCAGGATTCCAGATGGGGAAGTTCACCTGCACGGGACTAAAGGTCCGACTTCTCTAGCAGAAGGCAAGGCAGGACAGCATCCTTGCGCAAAGGATGCAAGTTGCACAATCCGCATCACTTGTGTGGTGACGTCATAACAAACATAAGGCCGTCACGGCTCCTACCAGACGTCTCTGGAGGGCACCAAGATTCACAAGCAGGGTGGCAGCTGGGACATCTGGGGGAATAATTTATGTATCCCATTGTTCTCCCGAATCCCTCTTGCCTGTTTCGTTATATTGAAAATGCACCGTAAGCCTTCTCAAAACGATAGTTAGTAGGCAAGATTTTAAAAACTACAACTCAGTAAATAAACAAGCAAGCAACCGGTGGAGTTGGGATACCAGCTTGGCCTTTTTTTGAAGATGATGTCACCATCCCGCCTAAAATTAGATCAAAATAGTTTTGGATAAACATGCAGCTGTTTTCTATTTACAAACAGTTTTGCCAGCTTGACAAAGTACAGCACATTATAGATTATAGGTGTTGTGGGTTACTTCTGACAGACACTTAAAGTTAGGGATTCACTTCAGTCTTGGTCATCCAAGAAGAAACATTCGTCTTTTGGAAATTGTTTTCTCTCTTCAAGTATCAGGGCACAGAGCAATCTCACGCCTGATTATGAGCTGCTCAGTTCTTTTACATCATTATCAACATGAGAACAGCAACAAAAACATCCCATTAGAAATGCTCTAAAGAGATTGCAAGTCCACCAAAGGGGCTCTTGAGGTCATTCAGGAGCAGGAAAGCTGTTTTCTCCGAGAAGCGCTTTTTCTTGAGCAACCGTGTATCTGGAAAGGTGGTCAAGACCTTTTGCAATCCTAAATTCTTTTTTTTTTAAGCGATCAAAGAGATTGAATCTTCAGTCCCTTAAAGTGAGGCACAGAAAGCTTTTTTATTTATGTAACTAAAGATGCATTGCTTCCTAGGGCCAAAAGCCCTCTCAGAATGACTCTCAATTAGAATCAGAAGAACGGAGCCCATGTAGCACAAAACCTGAAGTTGCAACTGAAAAATGGCTGGGTTGCAGGTCCTTAAAATCCACTTGGAAATAACCGGTGTTCAAAGCTTGCGGAAAGCTAACCTATACGAGGGCTAACTACACCTACGCTGGGCCAGAGCCACCACTGAAAAAGTCCTCCTGCCTTCTGCATCTTCCCAACCGAACTTCCCGTGGGACCTGTGCACGGCTTGGAGTTGTGTCCTACAGACCCTCAAAGGAGCTGCTCCAAAGTCATCTAGAACTTCATGGGGGTGCCAGAAGTTTGAACAAAGCCCAGAAACTCTGCCTGGCAACGCCAAATGAGGGTTCCGTTTTCCAGTCACTTTGTCTGTCCAGCAGCTGTGTTTGCATTTACATCTCTCTTAAATGATCTTCCAAGGCAGCTCCGAATCTCATAAGTGGCAAAGCCAGGCCTGTTTGCTGAGACATTATTTCCTTTGCATTTATGCTGGAGAGAAATAATCTTTAAAATCTTGCTGGCATCATCCCTGAAATATAAACCTATGTTGAGCCTTGATCTTGCATTATTTGTTATTTTTTCTGGTAGCATAGTAACTTAGATGGGGGTGGTATTATCTTTTGTTTTTCATTTAATCACAGATGTTTGTTTATGAGCCATTAAAACTTTAATTAATAACAAATGTTCTATTGACAGTTAATACGGGCTACATACTTGTTTCTCTTTAAACAGGTACCTCTGCAAAACCTCTCTGTTCTTCATCTGGGTGATGCTGATCGTGGTGTTTCAGAGATGACGGCTTCTCCTTATGTTTGGTTTTTACCTTTTGAAGAAGATGGAGAACAAACCTTCTGAGGAACAATTAAATGCTTTTATTTTATTTTTTTTATGCAAATTTATTCACAGACTCCAGGGCCAGTGAGTCTATCTGCATACATAAATGCGCTCGTATTAAGCATGAAGTCAAGTGAGGTGCCCATGGAATTGATATTGATTCAATCAACCACTTTTTAAAAGGGGTGTGTGTGTGTGTGTGGGGGGGAGAATAATTACCTCAAGCACCACACATGGAGGACACCCCTTCCAAAATATAATTTAGTATTTGCAGTGATTAGATGGAACAATGTTTTTATTCAAAGCAGACTACCTAAAATATAATGGCAAGAGTTATCCTAGTATTTTTAGCATTCTCCACATACTTTTGATTACTGGTCTGTTAACTTCAATGGACAAAAACAATGGAGGAGAAATATGAGAAGAAACTGGGGAGGCGGATGTGTCTGTCCCTGGGCCTCTTAGGTCTTAATATTTACTCCCTTTTTTGGAGAGTGCTGTGTATGTTGGAACTTATGAGTGCATGGCCAAAATGACACATATTACACCATACTGTGTGTGTTGACCCCTACTGCCCCATGTGGCATGCAGGATTGCTGATGGAGGTGCAGCGTCAACTCTGACTGGTATTCAAATAAGGTAAAACAAATATAAAGGGCTCAGGTGTTCTTCCAAGTTAGAAAGAATGCCATGATTAAGATGGAGACCTTTGGATGGGAGGCTTGGCAAGAGGTGGAAAGAGGTGGAATATGAGGACAATCATGGCCTGGTATTCCTTAGTGAAGGTGATATGACCTCAGAGAGAGGGGGTCCTACAGATTGCACATGGCCCAAAGGTGTGGGTTGCTTTTCCTTGTGCAGACCCCCACACCTAAGATAGCAGGCCCATGATTAGAAGAATTCTGACAATGGCTCTAAGTTCGCTCTACAATGACAGGGGTGGCTTGTTTGTTCTGAAAAATCATGATGTGGAATTAATGAAATTGCACAGACCTTTTGCTACTACTGTTAACAGCAGGACCAGTAAATAATGAACCAGAGAATGAGACTGGATGCCATGAATGCGCCAAAGGGTTTCCACTGGATACTTCTTCACACAGGAGACACGATTCACGAAGTGCTGCTAACGCCTAAGCAGGTAGGCGATTGCCTTGCTGGAGGCAGTTTGGTGGGATCCAAGCAGACCCCTTCCTCTTGACTTCTGTCTCAGCGTGGAAATAGGATGTTTCCAGAATTGCTTACAGAGTTATGATCAACACTAGTCGATGCTCGGCCTGAAACAGCAGGCTCACCAAAGGAGGCTTTGTTGGAGATTCAGGACTGGCTGAACATTGGGAGTGTATCTCAAGACTTACAGGTTGACACTGTGCCACAGGAAGTCTATTTCTGTGTACTGTTACCAAGGGCCTTAATACTTCTTTCAACCTTTTTTTGTTTGTTTTAGCCATAAAAGGAGATCAAACAAGTGTGCTGGCAACACCTCCACCCCCCACCCCACCGCCACCCCCTTATTCCTGTACCTACTTGCTCACTGTCATGCGACTCTGTCTTGGTGTGCTAGCCGTTGAGCAGAGTTTACCAGGGACAGCCTCTCTCCCCTCCAAACACCCCAAAACCCCAGACGAGCTACCTATCGCTCAAAGGCTCTCCCATATATTCATCCCTGTAGGAAGTTTTTTAGAAAAAGAAGGGGTGCGCACTCTTTCCTTTTTAAGGAGGGAGCCTTGAAACCTTTCCCGTATTTGACGTCGCAATGCATGTAGTAAAGGGTGGAGCTTTGATTGCGTGTTGGGGCTGCCATGTTGACTTTTTTAAGCCTCTGTGGACACCCCTGTACTTCTACTAGCCCAACAAAATTATCTCATGCATGTTAAGATGATTCATCCCTTTCCTCTCCAAGGTGGCAATTGCTACTAAGGCAAAAAATAAAAAAGCAGAACCACGATAAAGGCCAGGTAACAAGCAGAGTCCAATTTCCCCCCCAGAACCAATGTGGCACACAGCTTCCTCTGTGGATGGAAAAGAGGCAATCAGCAGCTAAATTGGCAGGGGCAGGATTTGTAAAAAGTTTTTAAAACTTTAGGCCGAACTAAATGCTTAATCTTCTACGCCCTTTTCCTGACTCCCTTGGCCTTTGTGTTCCTTAAGACCCCTGGCCCAAGTGCTGAGACAGGTTTTGCCTTGTCCTAATCGGCCAGCAAGTGAGTGTAATTCCAGACCCTGATTAAGGCACACCGAAGAGAAGAATGACTCTCGTTGGCCCTGATCCCCCTAATGCCTGCCTAGATCTTTGTTTCCACTGTTTACCAACAGAGTCCCACAGTCAACAGAAACACGACTCCTCGTTAACTTGTCTCAGACTGACTGCTATGACACATACGAAGGAAGCTAATGGCCTGGGATGCGTGTGGATGTGTGAGTGAGTGATCAGAGTGGAAAAATCAGTCCCCTGAAAGATACCTGTGCAAAGTGCAAAGATACCTGTGCAAAGCCAAAGCCTTCTGAAAGCTTGGATACAAATTCGGAGGCATTTGGGGGAATGAAGGAAAAGAAACAAGTTCCAAGAGCTCTTGCTATGGGGATCACAGGCCATTGTGGCCCTTTCCAAATTATTTCTTCCGAGCAGGCAGGGATAGTGTGTATACACTTGCTCACGAACACACACACAGACAGGGCTCATTTCATTCACTGGATGTCTGTTCAGAGGTATTTCTGCAGATCTGTCACCCAACCTGTTGAATGAGACTGTGATATATTTAGTAGGGGGGAGATCCATTACTTATGGCTAACATAGCTAATGTTATGCAGGCACGTATGTTCTCTTGGGGCACTGTTAGAGAGAACACACACTGTCCTGATCTTTTGGAAGGAGGAGTCCTGCAGGGCTGTAGAAAATAAGCTGAGATTGATTCAGTGAGGTGATAATGTTTACCTTGATTCTTTACTTAGTTATGTCACAAGGGACTTCTTACAGACTCACCCATATGTGGTTGTGCCAAGATGGAAGTCCTAAGGGCAAGCTTTAGACTGCTTCAATGATGGCAGAAGATGCCACAGGTCACAAACAGGGAGCCTGTGCCCGTGAGACCATGTATCTCACTGTGATCAACGCCAGCCTTTGCCAGCCTGACATTGCAGTTCCCAGCTATTGGGGCAAATGGAAAAGCTATCAGTTCTCACTCCAAGATACTGCAAAGAAGGTCTACTCAGTCATGGGACCTCACTGGGTGATTTGGACCTCTGTTGGTCTCCTGTTCCAACCTATCTCGCAGAGTTAATTTTGTGTAGATAAAATTGAAGGAGTATTATAATACCACCTTAAAGCCACGAAACAGTGGAAAGAGATGCGTTTAATGAGCAAATAAATTATGCCAAAAAATGATAAAAGGGAAGCCAAGCTGATCAGCATAACAGTGAGCATCCAGGGACAGAGATATACTTTGAATCAATTCTGACCTGGAATTTTTTTTAAAATCATCAAAATGAAGTAGAGAAAAGTGGGGGGTTTTTTCCTCCCCTAGAATAGGGTATAGGTTGGCCGAGACATTATACAACAACTTGTAAAAATCAGAAACCCCAGGCCTCACATCTTTTATGCTGCATGCTTCTAAGGGGCAGAACAAGGTTGTCGTTTCTGTGTTCATAACATCTCCGAATGTGCAAGCGGAGAGCAGGTGCTCCTGAGCGAAGCCGACTCAGTGAAATATACTGTTGACTGAACAATGCTTTACTCCAGTGTACTAATAAGGAACACATCCACACGCTTTGTTACTGTTAAATAGTGCTTGAACATAAACAGTCTTCAGCCAGTGTTGATGGGACTAAGTCTGAGTGAGTCATTCTGTGTTTTCAGTGGCACGGTGCCCATAGCCAGATTATGAAGAGTTATGGGGTGGAAGAAAATCAGGCAACATTCTTAGCAGCACTGCCAGATGTGTGACAATTCTTAAATCTCTTTACCCATCACTGGCACCATAGGCAGTAAAGACCAGTCTATGAAGATAGGAGCAAGCACGGAAGACCTTTTTATTTACTCTAGGCAAAAGAAAGAAAAGCGGACCAACGTGCAGCAGGCTAGAGACTGTTCTGGGCTGCCCTCCCCACATCTTTCCAGCTCTAGAGATCCTAGTCTCTCTGAGCTCAGCGGAAAGGGCTGGTTTTAATTCTACCTACCTGATCGGCAGGTTTCCTGGCTGCACAACCCTCTGCCTCATACGGAGAGGTCAGATGGTCAGGTGAGGGAGCTGAGGTAGGCCCAGTAGCTGTGATCTTAATAATTATTAGGGTTTTAAAAAACACATTCCATTTTATTATCTAAATTTGGTGTCCCTGTTCTGATATTACTCTGTTTTTTATGGGCTTTTTTTTTTTTTTTGCAAATGTTTCAGCTTTTGTAGGAGTAATCAGAATTCACACTTGCTTTTCTATGGGAAGAGACCTTAAAACAAAATTTGGTAAGGATACATCTGGAATTTAAGCCGAACCAGCTTGTTGGTGGTTCCGAATACCACCCTCTGAAACCCAGCCATCTCCCTTCAGTGTCTGGCATCCTGCATTCTCTCTACCATCATATACCTATTTTAAATTGAGCACATATATATATGTCGAGAGGGAGAGGGAGAGAGACCCTTTTATACACAAAGCTCCAGACTTCCTCTACAATCTCCTTCTAATTCACTTCTTTGGAAAAACAATTTTATTCCATTTTCTGTCTATTCACTATCATCTTGCCCAATCTGATTATCATGTTTCCTCCCTTTCTTAAAACCAGTTTTTTCAAATTCTGCTTTCTTCTCTTGACTTAGTATTTTTGTCTTTGTTTAGTCTAAACGCTTTATTTACATGTATTGAAAAAATGGGCATTTTTTACTTTTGGATCCTGGAGAGTCCTTTTAGCGGGTGCAGCAAGGAACTACTGATAGACTGCACTTTCTGTAATGGATTTGTCTAATCCGAAGTCAGGCTGTTCTCCGTCTCCAGCACACTTCAGGGCCATCTTGTATTTCTGTGTCCGTGTTTCTAGCTGAATGCTAGCCATGGGATCCATTTACAACCTGCACCTATACAGGGATCCTCTCTTAAATTTAACAATCTATGCTATTCTGGGTCCTCCCTAATTCCTGTTTTTCAGTTTTCATTCAGCTTTCCTTTCTTATAATCTTTAAAAACAGTTAAAAATGTCTGGTACAACTACTTAAGTTTGAGCAATAATCTGGTTTTTATACTCTGGTTGGAAGCAGATGAACAGGAGTCAAAATATGCCTGATAGCTGATAGCTGTAATCTGGGCCTTTTTTTAAATACGGGAGGGGGGCATGGGGTAATTGCATTGGCCCCCATACATTTCCAAAGTGTGGAAATGATCAGATGGATGAATATTTTGCATTCAAGGGAGTAAAACTAGTCAGTCAAAATATCCCAGCAGTAATTCCAACATTTTGGTTTTCCTACATACATCCATTTACTTCAAGAACCAGAACAGACGTTATAGGGTATGTGCTGAGTAGAAAGTGGGAGGATAGCTCAGATGACCATTCTGTTCCTGGGCCTCTCAGAGTCCCTGACTTAGAGGACGTGGCTGATGCACAAAGCATTCAGGTTCAATTCTTGCTTTTCCGGGTGGGCTGTGCAAAGCCAAGGTTGACCAGCTTTTCCTTTCATTCGTCCAACATTTCTGGACTCCAGAGGGCCCCAAATTGGTGAAGGCAGAACAGACAATACAGAGCAAGCTGGACTGTGATGTGAGTCAATATGAGGCAGATGCTTTATTCCCCTCCAAGGGGAGAGGTCTGCAACCTGCTGTAAAGGACCCCCCCCCCCCAATTTAAGAGCCCTGGCATGTCACTGCTATCACGAGTTGGTTATGAGCTTTCTGTCTCTTGGCAGGAGCAACAGCATAATGCTAGACTAGGTGGACATGGCCTGATTCGAGAAGGAAATGCTTATGTTTTCAATAGCCAGACTGATTCTATGTTTTTAATAAACATATCTTGGTACTGAATGAATTATTGGACACACAGAATTCTCTATGCTTTGGATAGCTCTAATACATGCCTAAAAGGTACCAGTGGTATTTTAAAGTTTTGCTAGCAATTAAACTATCGAAACAGATACAGTATTGTAACTCACTGAGCTAGATCTTACACAAGTAAAAATAAATGTCGACGCCCGTTTAAAAACACAAAAACACATACCAAAACTAGACAAACTGGCTGTTAAACTACCTATCTTGTTCCATGTATTCATTAAAAATTCTGCCTTTATCATGATTGGCATAAAGATCAAAGTTTTTTTAAAGAATCATAAATAATAAAATAAGACACACAGTGGAAATATCTGTAGAAATAAGTTACGCAGGTGATAATTTTAGAAGATAAAAATGACTTGAACAGATTTTCTTTTTAAATAAAAAGGAATGCAAATTCATAAGAGGTGATGACAGAATTGGCTCTGAAGCTGTTCTTCATTTGAGGAGATTGTAGAGTAAGTCTGTTAATATATGCAATTGGCTCAGTACAATACAACTTTTGACTTAATAGTTGCACTGTATGAGTAAATAACAGATAATACTGAAGATGGGAAAAGAGATGCCAAGTGCATGTGTAAAAATCATCAAGGCCTTAAGCAGAGGTTTCACAACATATGGACTCTGATCTATTATCATTTCAGATAATGGATTCCAGTTTGCCTCTGAAAAATTCTGTTCATTCTTTGATAATGTCCTGGAGGGGAATCATCAGCCCCTTTTCATCCAGTAACAAATATTCAGAGTGATTGGATGGTGAGGACCACAAGATAGCTATATTAATGCAGATGACTGGAGCGATTGTCATCTGGCCTGTCTCTGCTTAATCTTTCCTTCCATTGCTCAGCTTGGAGCTAAGATCCTACAGCCCTGGCATGAGGAAGTAGCAATATGTGTCTGAGAGAAGCAGCCCTGGCCTGACCATTGGTGGTACCAGCACTGATGATGCTGAAAAAGGAGGAAGATGGCAGAAGCTTGTGAAGGGAAAGGTGCCATATATTGGGAAGGCAACTAAGAATACAAAGGCAGCAAATAGTGGAGAACAGGGGAAAAAATGGAAATAAAATCGATGAGGGACTGAAGTGTAAAGACAAGAAGAGAAGGAAGAGCTGGGAAATGTGGGAGTTTATGGAGAATTGGTCAGAAATCATTATTCATATCAGGAATATGACTGTTCTCTGCTGCTCCCAAATTCATCCACTAGATCTGAGAGGAGACTCTGCAGGCTCAGTTAGTGCAACCCATGGATTTCAAATTCTGCACCAAAAAAGGCCTATTGATGAACATGAATTCATATGTGCCCTGACTTAATTAAAACTAACCAAACATAGGAGTGAGCACTAACTAATATGGTGATAGTATTTCAGGTGGAACCTGATGATCAACATCTGTCTTTGCCTCTGGCTGTGCTGGGTTCTACTGCTCTGATGTGACGATGATTCCTACTCTTGTGACTGAAGCTACAGGGCCACTGTCCCACTGGAGTCAGATGCAACATAGTCATGAGTTGTGCTGAAATATGGATGGAATAAATGAGTAATTACCATGTCCATAAATTTGCTTTAAATGTCTTGACAATGTTCAAAACGTAGTGGTGGTGGTGGTGGTGGTGGTGGTGGTGGTGGTGGTGGGCCAAAAGCTGGTCCAGAACAGTCTTGCCTGGACTCTGACAATGAAATTACTGGTTGCTGCTTTTGCAACTCAGGGAACAATGACCACCACCAAAAGTTGCACTAGAACGTATCCCTGGCAATCTCAGGGTGTTGTAATCCAGTGGTGTCAATATTCTGTATTGGCCTTGCTGTGCTTACCAAAATGTGATTTTTTTAAAAAAACTGCTTTCTTATATTTTTGCTGGTCTTTTTAAAACTGTATTCTATTTCATTCTTGTATTATAAGCCACCCAGAGTAATTTGGAGACAGGCAGTGCCTGAGTCCAACAGATTAAATTAATGATTGCCTCAGTCCCCAAGCCCTGTGGTTTTTGTTCTTGTTCTGCTCGTAAATTCAGCTGCATGGCTAGCGAAAAAAGAACCACAGAGAGACATGCTGTAATAGGTTCAGTGCCCAAATGCCAAGTAAATCTGAAGCCTTGGGAGACCAGAGGTCTCAGTCCTGCTTTAAGTGGCCACCTGATCTGACTTAGCTCCATAGGCCCAATGTCTTGTACTTACTTAGGAGAAAGTAGCGAAACTTGATAAGGAACAAGGTCATCATCAGTCTTAGAAATGTATTAGAAGCACTGGCTATATATTTAGTCTTTCTTCCAAGGTAAGAGTACCATGTACTTCTTACTTCTGCTGGGGCAAGGAAACTGCAGGCTTGCAGGACTGATTCTGATTTTTAGCAGAAGCCTGAGTCCTACCAACCAAAGCCTGGTCGTAAACAGCAATTCAGGAGCACAGCCTGTTGTTTACCATGTTCCATGAGCTAAACATTGGGCTTTAATTCTGTCCATTTAGGACTTCCCAGGAAACAGGCACAATTGTTTAAATTAGGCGTTAGGCCAGTGAATATTACTATTTTACAGATGAGGAACATTGAGGCTAAGAGATACTGAGTTTACACCAAACCAGCCATACCAAGCGTTGTCTTACCTTGTAACTTGACTCACTCTCATTCAACTGTTGAGCGTAGAAGTCCTTGGAGTTTTACTGATTTACGCATTTACTAAACTCTGAGCAATAGAATAGAGTTAAAATTCGTAATAAAATCTCAGTGATAAATTACAAACAATCTGATGTGATATTATTTGGGATACTGTAGCATGTTCTTATGCATCCTGAAGAGCCAGGTTTTTGGAAACATAAGGGGGGGCAGGGGTGTTGGTCCTTATATTATATCCAGGTCACTGAAAACATTCAACTACAGGGTCCCTGAGATGGCATTCTTGCAAGTCTGGGAGGTCCAGTACAATCAGACTTGCAAGAATCTGCTATTACAGCCAATCTCAAGAAAAGGAGCGTTAGGCTTCTGGTGGTGGAGTTGATTTCCTGGCCTGGGCTACCTAGTGGAGCTGTCCCTTCCTGATCTTATGGGCATGCTGTTTCAACCTGGAGAACACAGCCTCTGAGATACCCAGGCTCTGAGCCACGTAGGGCTTTAAAGGTGACAACCAGCACCTTGAATTGCATCTGGAAGGTACCTGGCCACCAAAGCAGCTCCCCAGCAACAGTGCCACATGGGTCCCCTTGGTGAATGCAGCATGCTGAACCAGCTGAGGTTTTCAAGCAGCCTTCAAGGTCAGCCTCATGCCCAGCAAATTGCAAAAACTGAGCCATGAAGCGACAAAGTGTGATCAGTCTGTGATCTATCAGTCATTCTGAATATACCTTCTGTCTGTTCTTTATTATGCAACATGCTGAATTTAATATTCAGTATACAGACATTATTGTGTTTCCTGGCATAGCAATCCATGCAGAAAAGTCATTTTCACAGGTAAGGATGTGCCAGCAAGAGACAGCTTGCCAGGGTCTTTGAATGAGATTGGACGTTGGTCTCCCTTTGCAAAGCCAAGCTGCACTGCATTCCGTGGCAAGGTTGTTAAGCTTCTCAGTGGGACGACAGACACAAAAGCTTGGGTGCGCCTAGCCGTGCAACTCAATGCTTGGTATTTGTTTGTATTTTTTCCTTCTTGAGGATAAATAGGTGGAAATTTTCCCCTAATTTGATCTTTTCATCCCTTTAGTGTGTGGGTGGTTTGAAGCCAGGCCAAGTTGTACCAAGAGTGTTGTACATGAAAACAGTCTGAACATGGCAAAACACGTCTAAAGCTGCTGAGTTGGTCTGGGAAAGCTGGCTGTGGTTGCAAGCAGGAGCAAAACAGGTAGAACTGTCCTGGGAGACCCAGAGTGAAATTGATTTGGTATGCCTGCCATTGGAAGTAATTATGCAAAAAAGTTTGCGTTCTGCCTGGCCAATTTCTAGCCTGGCCCATTGGTACACCAGAGACTTCTTCTGCAGAAAGTTGCTTCTTCAGCCTCTTGAGAGGCTTCCGCTTCAACCCTTCAGCGCCTCTCCTTCGTTCTGCTAAAGAATGAAGACAATTTAACCTCTATGTAACAAGCCAGCTTGCAACAGCCTGTCTGTGTTCAGGCCTGTCTTTTTCTTTAACTGACTTTGGCTAGTGAATGGTAGATGTGGCCTTGTGCTGTGATCAATATACAGCCTCTCAGTTTATTTTTAAATTTATTCTTGCACTCATGCCCATAAATGATAAAGAAGGAAGACGAGGAAAAAATTTATGTTGGAAAAAATGAATATGGATCCCCTTTTCTAGACTGGATGGGGGGGGGGTGATGAAGGGAAGAAAAAGAATGACGATTATATTAATCTTTGATTTGCTGGTAAAGTAGTTAAGCCAGGACTGTGTGGTGGACATCGTTCCTGTCTCCACATGGCCTCTGTCTTCACTTTTGCCCCAACGGTGACTGAGTTCATCTTCTTGGGTGTGGAGGAGAAGGAGGAAAATATTTCCAGGCACCCTCAAAGGAGCCTTCACTCAACTGGAAGCACATCAGAAGTTAAGAGCAACTCATTCCAGCTCTTGGTTATTCTTGAAGCGTGCTCTTAGAAGATGCCTCATGCCTTATGTTCTGGACAGGATAAAAAGAGCAGCAAGTCTGAGAATAAAGAATTCAAGACATAAACACATTATTTATGCTGTGTTTTTATAGGGATCATTTTATGTTATGAGATGTATTTTTTTTTGTAACAACATTCTTTAATAAGTCTATGATAATAAAAACCTGTATAAATATTATGTCTCCCATAGATCAATTCGTTGCAGGTTTACTCATGAGTGAGCCTCATGAACCTCAAAGGAGCTTCCAGTCTAATGAATATGGTTAGGATTGTGGTTTAATTTCAGGATGGGGATATCTTCTTCACCCTCTTTCTGCCACATAAATCCTACCAGTAATGAAAGAGTAATGAAGTAATGAAAGAGTAATGAAGTAATGAATTCAAGTTAATGAATTCAGGGGGTAATTGCAAGATGGAAAGTTTTGCTTACCATCAGTCTTAGATTCCTGACATCTTGAAAATCTTAGTTTGATGTCTAGTTTAGTCCTCAAAGTCCTAGTTCAGGTTCCTGAAGCGCAATTTTCAAAGTCCTTCCTAGTTAGAAGAAAGCTACCTGTTTAATGTCTTCTTCTTCTTGGGGAAATGTCTAAAGCAGACCCAAGGTGTTAGGATGAATGAGAGGGGCCCCATCCAGAGTATAACGTGCTGTTTGAAATGGTCTGATGGAATCTTATTTTCTCCACTGGGGTAAGATGCAATGAGAAGAAGGGTCTGTGGGTGGGTGTGGTGCATTGGTGTGTCCACAAAAGCACCTTCTACCCCTTTATACTCTTAAGAAGATGCGGGCGCAGGAAAGGGAGGCATTACGTGGAGCAGTTGGGTACAAATTCCATATTGCCTGATTCCAGTTGCCACAAAACTCCCTTCCTTCCAAAAGCTGCCATTCACTTCTAGAGGAACAGATGAAAACTCCTTTGACTGCTGCTGCATCTGCTGACTACGAGCACTCAGCCATGCAATTTTTTGGCAAAATCGATTGCCACTGTCTTCTTTCAGGATGTGTTTTTGACTTTCCAGTCAGGCCTAGAGCTCAGGGGTGTCTTAGAAGCTTCCAGTCAAATCCTAGTCAGACCTGAGCTAGCTTTGCTTTCACACTCACACAAAGATGCCCAGGTTTCGTCATCTGCTGAGACTCATTCTAGGGGAGGAGCTTCCTTTATTATCAAGAGCATCTCCCTCCCTCCCTCCCTTCCTTCTTTCCTTCCTTCCTTCCTTCCTTCCTTCCTCCCTCCCTCCCTCCCTCCCTCCCTCCCTCCCTCCCTCCCTCCCTCCCTCCCTCCCTCCCTCCCTTCCTTCCTTCCTTCCTTCCTTCCTTCCTTCCTTCCTTCCTTCCTTCCTTCCTTCCTTCCTTCCTTCCTTCCTTCTTCTCTTTTCAGGTGCTTTTGCAGCCCTTCCAGGGGCTTAGAAGTGCTCTGATAAACATGCTCATAGTTAAACACTGTTACCTCTAAGCCACAGCAATTGGCAGTCCTAACCAACGTTGGCTGATCTCTGAAAAGCAGGACAGGACACATTAGGATGGGTCACTTGGGCAAGTCTAATGGCACCGTGGGATCCCGAGATTATCTCCTGGAATCCCACCCGGGTGTGCAAAGGGGGGCAGTTAAGAACCTGGGGCCTCCTGAACCAGTTTCCGTATGCTGAAAGACTTACTGGGGTGGCGAGGAGCACTCGGTTGTCTCAAGGTAAGGAGCTAGTGGTTACCCGGCTCGGCCATTCACATATCATTCTCATTTATCACCTCTCTTATCGGTTTAGGCAATTATCTAACAAGAGTAGACAAACCAGGAAACGATAAGGCAGCTAACATGTTTGCCATTCTCAAAACCAGCTCTGTGAATGAACTTTTCCTTCCTCTTCTGCACATGCCTGTCGACAAATGAGTCATAATATCCACAATCCAGCCTTCCGACCAAGTTCTCTTACGACATCTTTTGCTTCGTTTTCATTCCCGAGTCTTTCATTTATGCAGACATTGTGTGTGTGTGTGTGTGTGTGTGTTTCTCTCAGAAGGTCAAACGGCTATGCCCAGTTCTGGTCTAGCTTTCCACAGCTGTCCTCCTCAGGCAGCCACTCCAAAGACAGGTGGTCCTCCTGGGTCTCTAGCCCTTTCCTTTCCTTTCATTTTAAGGCAATGTTTACAAAGGTAAGTGTCAGGGAAAATACACAGGCAAGCTTCCTAGCCTGGTCCTTCTTTCAGATGTTCTGGTCAGTGAGTGCTCGGCCCAGAGATGGTTTGCAAGCACCTGCTAGTTCCTTCCCCCCGCCCCCCTCCCCCCACAAAGGCAGGGAAATGTTTTTTCTCAGCTAACTTTATTCCATGTCAAATTTTTGTGATGGTAAGATGGAAACCCCTTGGAAAAAAGATGGGTGACATGGCCATACTTACTAATTGATAGATTTGAAATATTCACATGTTGCCTTTGCAAGCTTGCAAATGACAGGCCAGAAGATAAGCAGAAGAGACAGAGGAAAATGTGGGAAGGTTCAGAACCAATATTCTCCTCCTCCTCCTCCTCCTCCTCCTCCTCCTCCTCCTCCTCCTCCTCCTCCCCCCTCCCTCCCTCCCTCCCTTCCTTCCTCCCTCATCTTCTTTCTCTAGCTTACTCAATGAACATTTTTTTTTATCTGCCCTCAGTCGTTGCCGACTCTGCAGTGACTGCTTGGACGAGTCCTTGCAGTTTTCAAGGCAAGGTGTTTCGGAAGTGGTTTGCCAGAGCCTCCTTCCTAGAGCAGAGCCCAGCTGGCGAGCGCAGGAGGCGGGGTTTCCGTTGCTTCGCGCCCTTTTCGGGCGAGCGCGGTTTTGCGCTTACCGGCAACTGCTCCCGACTCCTTTTGCAAAGCGCCACCAGCATTTTTCCTCCCACCGGAGTGAGAGTCCCCATTTATCTACTCACGTGAGTTTTCGACCTGTTGGGTTGACAGGAACTGGGGAGGAAACAGGAGCTCACCCTGTTTAGCGCGAAGGCTGGACTCGAACCGCTGAAGCGTCAACCATTTCTGGCCGGCAACTTTCAGCGTCATTAAGCTGCTGCGCCACCGCGTCCCCCCACTCAATGAACTAATGGTTGCCAAAATGGCTTACAATTTGCCCTGAAAACTCCTTTATAGTGTTTGAGATGCTCCCATTATTTCTTCACATGGTAGGCCACAGATCAGTGACTCAGAGGAGGTGCTTCTGCACAGCGTGTAAAAAGAACCATCCAGATCCTATTTCTTGGCAGTACGAGAGTGCTTGTGATTTTAGAAGGGATCAGTGGGACACAGCGGATGTTTCTGGAAAATCCCGTGCACACATTTCAGGTCACACGGGATTTCCCTTTGGACTCATACAATGTTAGAAAGTTAACTTGAAACAGAAGAAAGATTGTGAGAGTCTGAAGCTCCCCACCTTTATCCAAACCCGGTTTAACTGTCTGGCCAGGGAGGGGATTAGAGGACACACTGGATTTCCAATCATAATGGAAGCTTTAGACTCTGTTTCTCAGATCCCTGTGAGGCTCTGAATGTTGTTTAAAGGTCATTTTTGACAATAACTCAATAGTGATGATGTAACTGATTTTCTGATAATCATATATCTAGATCATCTGGTTCACTGTACATATTGGCCGTTAATAGCTTCAGAAAAGTTACTCAATTTGCAGAAAGTTGATTTTTTATTTTATTTGACTTACTTTGTTCTAGGTGTTTATTACACTCACCTGTTAATCAGGTTGCAATAAAACTTCTGAAATCAATTCACAACCTTCTGTATTCCAAAACTACCCCACCAAAAGACAGGTCTTGAAGAGTCTTGGACTTTGATGGGCATGGAGGGGAAAAAGATAGAAGTAATGTTCTTTTTGATCAAGTGGCTTATGGGGACTGTTTAAATGCCATACCTTATTTTAAAAAGCGACCCTAACCCTCACCTTCATCCTCACCCTAACCACCCAGAGACACTCTGCAGTGAGATGGGTGGTGGCAAATTTGAAATATAAATAAAATAAATAAATGTTTTGATTGCATTTCTTTTTTTATTAGCAAATGAGCTACCATTACTATTATTACTATTGCCATTGTTATTTAATCAATGGGTCTCCATGAAAGAGATGAAGTTATCTTAGTGGCCTTGTCTCTTAACCGTGGCACTTGTTTCAGCCTTTGTGGCTCTACAGCTGTGTGATGCTGTTCAATATCATGTTCAGAAGTTGGTTCTGCTCCAGAATATGTGGTTGTAAGACGGAATCCTAAGTATCTGGAAAAGCACAAAACAGTAGTGTTTACTTACTGAGAGATAGAAATCAGTGACATAAGCATGAGAACTGGAAACATTCCTTATCCAGCGAGACCAGTGCAAGTTGGTTCTTGCAAAACTTTCCCACCTAAACCTTTGTAATTATGCTGTTCTCAGATAGAAACATTGTATCATTTGGACAAATCTCATCAACCCAATAATTAACCCAGCAGTACTTCCAAGCAAACCTCTCCAATCAGTGAAGAGCCCTGGTTGTGGTCTACATATTTCTGGTGCACATAGGACATTAGGAGCCTACTAAAAAGACTCTGCCGGGTGGCTTTCTTGATGACCCAATTGGTGGCAAGTATTAATGAGAAATAATCATTAATATATGCCATCTTAGAATACTCTGTGCAACCAATAGATCTGGCAGAACTTCCAGAACATTACAGAAGGAAGATTAAGTCATCAGTGAGAAAACTAATCATCAGTATCAGGGTGGAGCTTCCACTACAAATTGCTGTAAAGCAATTAAGCTTCGGCTACTGTCCAAATAGTGTCAAGCTTTCCAGCCAAGGAAGAGGACATTTTTGACAGAAACCTTTTTGTCTTTTGCCAGACTGAAGTGACCCTCTTCAGGCAGAGAGCAAGCTTTGTGGGTCCTTCAAAAACCCACAGTGTTATTTAAAGTGAAGTGAGGCCAACAATAAAATATGGTGTTGGCAACAGTGACAGAAGACATCTTTCTGTCCTAAACTCCTACATGGCTGGCATTTCCCTGATCCCAACAGATCCTTAGCTCTGCCCATGTGGTGTTTGTGGTTTAGGACTTTCCTCCAAGCAACCCCTATTCCATTTCCAGATCCCTTGTATTGCAACGGTCCCATCTTGGCTGCCCTGATGAATTCACTATCACAGCAAGTCACACTTTAAATCTGTTTCCAGAAGGGTCCTGCTTTTGTGGCTGATTTAATGTAAGGGTACCGCTAGCAGCAAGTTTTTCTTAGAGGAAATATTATTTTCAACACTTTTTCTTCCTCTGTAGGTAAACGAAAGTATACATCTTGATGCTTTTCAGAAATATGGAACACAAAAGATGGATTTAGGCAACATTTTCTCCCAGCATGTTGTGCAAGGATTCCACACTTCAGAACCAAATCAGGGTGACTTCTTCAGAAAGGAAGGTCCTTGTTGAGGATTCTGGGAGTTGAAGGCCACACAACTGGCAGTAGCCAGTTTGGAAAACAGTTGTCTTGAATCTGGGCAGGAAGTGATTAGAAATATATCTCTGTGCTGTCATCTTTTATATTTTCTCTTCAATAGATCTGAGTAATATGATTTAGTCATTTTGCATGCTCAGACTAACATTTCTCAGAAGAGTTTTCTACTTCCCTAAACAATTTGTAAAAACTGAATTTCATACCCAGACTTAAACTTTCTTAGTGAAATTTAGACCTCAATCTTCATTACATCTGGACTTAAGTGTGCCATCAATTTTCATAAGACTTTATTTTTAATTTTCAATGTTGAATTAGAAATTACAATATTACGTAACAAGTTGGATTATGCTATGTTGCTTGATATTTACTGTGACAGTAATAGGTTTTATGCAGTCAAGCAAATTACTGAAAACAACATCCACCTTGCCAAACACCTGAACTGTGTAATGTTATTCCCTTTGGCTTGTGCATCTTCATCTCCTTTTATAGTTTTCCTTCACTGCCTTTACTGCTCTTGGGCTCTCTGTCCACACTGCTACTTGTAGTCCATGGGAAGGGGTGATTCCCGTTAAATGTATCCTCTTTGACTTAGCATCTTGTATGTTATAAAGATACGGCCAGAGCTGGTGGGAATCAAAGAGGAAGTCCAAGAACCACAAGGGCAAATTAAAACTACAGCATCGGACTGTGGGAAAAGCTGCACCATTTTGTTTCTTGCAGCAGCCGAAGAGATGCCTCTAGGGAGCTCCCGAGCAGAGGATGGAGAGGTGCCCTTCTCTGGCATTGTTTTGATGGCTGCCCCCAACCCATAAAGAACATTGATCTTAGAATCGTGGTTGATTGATCGATTATGTGCCATCAAATCATTTTCGACTCATAATGGCCACATAGATAGATTTTCCCAATGACGATCTATCCCTAACCTGTTCTTTCAAGTTTCCCAGTGGTGCACTCAGCGCCACTGTAACTGAGTCCATCCACCTCGCTGCTGGTCATCCTCTTCTCTTCCCTTCCACCTTTCCCAGCATTACAGGCTTTCCCAGAGAGCTGAATCTTCACATAATGTGTCTGAAATAGGCTAATTTGAGCCTGGTCATTTGTTCCTTGAGTGAAAACTCTGATTTCTTCGATGACCCATTTGTTTGATTCTTGGCTGTCCACAGTATTCTCAGGTATCTTTTCCAACACCAAAGTTCAAAGGTGTACTCTTCCTATCCTGCTTCTTTGAAGTCCAACTTTCACTTCCGTAGAATGTCACAGGGAATACCACAGCTTGCAAGATTTTGATCTTTGTGGGTATAGACACATCATGGCATTTGCATATCTTTTCCAAGGCCTTCATGGCTGCTCTTCCAAGTGCTAGTCTGTGGCATGTTTCTTGACTGCTTGTTTCTTTACTATTGATGGTTGATCCTAAAAGGCAGAAGCTCTCCACCACTTCAATAGCTTCACTGTCAGTTCTAAAGCTGGTTGTTCCACCTGTTGTCATTAGTTTGGTCTTCTGTATATTTAATTTCAGTCCCATTTTTTCACTGTGCTCTTTGACTAGGGCTTGCAGATCCTTTGCATTTTCAACTATCAAGGTAGTGTCATCAGCATAGTGCAGGTTATTGATGTTTCTTCCTCCAGTTTTAAAACTACGCTCATCTTCTTCCAGTCCAACTTCCCTTAATATATATACAGCATGTAGGCTGAATAGGGGGAGAATATGCAGCCTCGTCGCCCTCCTTTGCCAACCTAAAGCCAGTCTGTTTCACCAAGTTCTGTCCATACTGTGTGTTCCTGACCTATATATAAGTTTCTCATGAGGGCAATGAGATGTTCTGGGATTCCCATTTTTCTGAGCATCTTCCACAGCCTGGTGTTGACTGATATAATCAAAGGCTTTTCTATAATCGATGAAGCACATACTGATTTCTTTTTGATATTCTCTGGCTTTCTCAGTTAAGAAGCAGGCATTAGCAATAATGTCTCATGTTCCTCAGCCTTTTCTAAAGCCAGCTTGAACATCTGACATCTCTTTTTCCAGGTAGGGCTCTAATCTGCATTGAATGATCCTAAACATTATTTTGCTAGCATGAAAAATTAAGGATATTGTACAATAATTTGCACACTTTGTTAAATGTCCTTTTTTGGTGTTGGAATATAGGTTGACCTGTTCCAATAGATTGGCCACTGTGTCCTTCTCCAGATTTGCTGGCATAGTTTGGTTAGAACCTTGACCGATTCTTCTTCTGTTGCTTGCCATATTTAAGTGGGTCTTGCATCAATTCCTGTAGCCTTCCAACTTGGTAATGACTGCAGTGCTGATCTAACTTCATCTTCTAGGATTAGAGGTTCTTGTAAGGAAGGAATATCTTCTAAGATATCTTGGATGTTGACATCTCTATTGGATAGTGGTTCAGTATACTCCTTCCATCTTCCTTTGATCTCCTTTGAATCATGGGACCATAGGATTTTAGAGTGGGAAGGGTCCACCGGTACTCAGTGCAGGAATCCCAGTCAAAGCATCCGTGAGAGACACCTGGGGAGCCCCTCCTGGACAGATCCATTGATGGGGTACCCATCACCTCTCAATATCCACTCTCCAAAAGCACCCAGAAACAACTACTCTGTCTGCCTCCTTTGAGTCATAATACCACCAATCGTAGTTCACAGGGTGGTTCTCCATCTTGAAACTCCCTTCAACTGTTTTCCTGTGGTAAGAAGAAAGTGGGGGGAAACAATGGGGCAAGCTCCTCTGAACGAATGGGGCACAGAATTTGCAGAGAAAGCCTCCCCTAGAGCGCCCTGGCTTTGCCAAAAATAAAAGATCACAAAACACAGGAAGGAAGTACTTTCCATGCTAGTCAATGCAAATCTGAAATGAAGCAAGAGTTCCTTCTTGCCCTAATTGATACCCCTTCATTCCATAAGAAATTCCTCCTTATCTTCCCAACAAAAACACACAAGTTTGGGGTACAATCCTGCTTGTTTATGAATCATTCTCATGGCATGTGGTGGAATTTTCACATTAATAAGTGCATTTTAAGATTGGATCCTGAGGATGAAATTCTTCTGAACGTCTCCGTTTAGCACAGCACGTATTAGCATGAACAAATTAAAGCCACAAATCTTTGGGAATATCTCAGCTGAATTTTTAGGGGCAAACTATCTGTTGATACTTTATTTTATCACCCAGTGAGCTGTTGTATGCATTTGGCAGCTAAGGCTGCTTTTGCGTTAAGAAAAAAATTACATTAATATTGACTTGATTGCCTGATAAAAGCTATGCTACAAAAGAATATTGCAAAACCTCAGAGGTTTGGCATGTTTTTCTATGTGGGTGGAAAACTGTGTGGTAGCCAAGCAAGAATGAATCATGAGGCTCTAACATAAAGAAAAAAACACTAAAAGATAAAGTTTTTAAAAAGATGACAGCTAAAATAACAAAGCTTGTGGCCTTTGCAGGCAGATGCAATGCACAGAGACTGATATGCAATAGCACAAGATGAGAAAGACGTGTCTTTAGTAATCCTGTACCCTTTCTTTCCTGGTATTGCAGAAGGTGATCTGAAATGGCTTTGCTTTTTACACCCAAGAATAGTTCCTGTGTGTTATTAAAGGGCCCTAAATCAACAGCTGCAAATGTGACAGGAACAGGCTTTCCCCATTCACATCTCTTGGGACCGCAGTTAAGATTAATCCATCTGGAGGACATTAAGCTGGGAGAGGCTGCCTGAGGACCCACCTGGAAAACACTGTTGAAGCCTTGCATGTTTGAATGTGCTTCCAGAAGAGGCAGAGAGGTGGAGAGGGGGGCGGGCCCAGCAGCGGAATGAGCAGGACGTTCACGGGAGAACCTGGGACGGTTTGGTGGATGGGGAAGGCCAGAGACGCCCAAGGCACTTGTTCCATGTCCCACGTTTCAGCTGAGATGGGTTTGCTCCTTTGCCTACCTGGCTACAGGTAGATGACTGAGCCCGAGATGGAAGGTAATGCTGGTTATGGAGTTCTAGTAGCCAAAAGATCTGGCACCAGTGTTTGTCTTTTGATATCTTCAGAGATAAGGCTGACTGTTACCCTACTACCTGCCTGCCCTGTCTCTGCTTTCCAAGAGGAACAAGCCTGCTCAGGTCTTATAAGGTTTCCTCTGTGGAGTGCAACTCTTCTTCCCAGCGCCATTTGAGTCTGCCTGGCCTGCTTCAGTGGGGCCTCCCCTCCAAAGCCCAGCCTGGAGGTCCAGCCATGCCAGTAGCACAAGAAACCTTGGAAAACTCGTACCTGGTGAGTGCTTGAATGAGCAGGAAATCCAAGATCGTAGCAAAACTGGGAAGTTGGGGGGAGGGGGAGACTCTGGAAAAAGACAAAGGGACACCACCTCCATGCTGTTGCAAAAATGAGTCCCTGAAATGAGCAGGAGTTGAGCATGGCTGGAAAGAAGGATTGTTTCGTGTCTCAGTACATAATTCAGGAGATGCATCCAAAGATCCACTGCACCGTGGGATGTGTTGTGATGACTGTTTCTAAGATTCCCAGTTTCTCCTTTCTGGTTCCAAGAGAGCCAGAGAGGAGTAGGTTAGGGAAAGCTGCTAATAAAAGTTCTGAAGCATTTAGTTGTGTGGGACTCAGTTTATTTATCTGGAGCCTGCCCTCTTTGGGTACCTGTCCAAAGAACGTCAGCTTGGTACGACTCTGAAGCAACTTTTCCTGCTTTTCCTGTTCCACGTGAAAGAACTGGGGACTTAGCAGCTTCTCCACAGCAACTCCTCCACACACACACACACACCCGCCTTTAGCATGAGTACATTCAGTTCTTTTGAACTAGGCATAAAAGAAATAATTGAACAATTAAGTGTTTTTGTTTTTTGAAAGCATGGGCATTAGGATAAATGAGGCCAAACTGCCAGTGAGTAAGTTTAGAGGAAAGATCAGAACATTTCCAAGCATCAGAAGAATGAAATCTAGGCCATTCTGCCCAGAGGAACTGAGGGAGCAAAGGAATTAGGTCCATGGGTTGGTTAAATGCATTGTAAAGGTAACCAGTTCTTTGAGTAGAGCCCAGCTTCTAGCCAGCTCCTGGCAGCCGCGTGGCAGAAGCCTGCTGTTGCCTTGTCTCTGAAGGTTGGACTTGCCTTCTGCTCGACCCCCCTGGGCTTCCCTGGGGGGTCCGTCCTTACGCAAGCACTGGCTAGGTCTGACCCTGTTCCTGTGGCTTTCTGGGATCAGCCAAGGTAGATCATCGCTAGACCTAAATCAGTTGGGGACACTCTTCTTCGAGGTAATTGAGAGAGACAGGAGATAGCATACATAATTAAAAACACTAATGATGTATTGTCTCTGTATTCCTTGGAAGAAATACAAGAACATCCCTTGCTTTCATGTTCAAAGTCAAAGCAATTGTCATGTTTTGTAGATGTAAGACAATTCTTCTTAGAGCAAATTGGCTAGAACTTTAGTGCTGACACCACCTTAACCCTGCAGGGTGTGCTCGGATGAGTTTATTTGACTTACTCTGGGTTTTGCAGGAATCAACTGTTAATCTTACAAACACCTCTAAACTGTTGCTGTTTTGTCCCATCTACATTTAGTTAGTATCTTGCAGCATGACCTGGAAGCTATCAATGGGAGCGTGTGCTGAGTTTCTACAGCACTCTTCTGGGCTTGGCCAGCCTGCTAAAAGGGATGTTAAGATGTGCACAAGTGCAAAACTCTGAAAACAGAAAAACGCGAGCGTGAATAAAGTTATCACGTGTGATATATTATATAGATTTGGGTACTACATATTTTTAATCTTCACGTCATCTTCATATATCTCAGCTTTCTCAACCTTGCATTCTTCCAGAGGTTCCCTCAGATGTCAGGTTTGAGACAACGGGACTATCTGTGGCCGGGTTCAGTGAGAGACTTCAGGCTTGCAGAATTACTCTCTTCCTTTAGTCAAACCCCAGGGCCATGGAGTGGAGGTGGATGCAAAATGGTGTCTTAAAGACCCAACTTGTTATCCCATTCACCTGGTTAATCCATTTGGATCATCTGCACCAACAATCTGGTTTGGCGCTAAAAGTGACAATCACTGAGGTCGTTGCTAAGTCAGTCATTCAACAAAACATCAATAGATCTTGATCTGCCTTCTGCCCACTCCTGAACCTTCTCTCAATTTTCCATTGCTTAATTACCACTTGATCCTGGGTGAGATATATTTAACATTTAGATCAGTGGTACTAATTCAGAATTGACAGGAATATACTGTACTGTCCATGCCATCATCAATCTGTCTGCCCAACCTGCATCCTGTAAAACGCACTGCCCCGTTCAGTCAAGTCCACGTTTGGCACTTAGGAATTCAGCATCAAGGCAGGAGAATTTTCCCCCAACTCCTCCTCCTGAACAGCCGTAAACGGCTTGTTCACTTCTCTGTCAACAAGTAACACTCTCTGCTTTTTTCATAGCCATGACAATAGCATTGGCCATAATTGCATTATAAGAAATATTTTCTCAAAAAGGGACCGAAGTCATCCTCATTCTGCGCTTAATAAAGAACATATAGCCAAAGAAAAGATGATGTGCGTGTGTCCTGGGATCACAAAATTACTGAAAAGTACTTTTTTTTCTCAAGCTTCAACTTTGCAATGAATTTAAAATAGTGATTAATTTTGAAAAACAGCATTTGAAGATAATTTTAATTTATATAGTAATCTCTCTTTTACTACCACTCCCAGATGAATTATACATGTCACTGCTATAACACATGAATAAAAATCAGATGAGGGGAGTTGAGTGTAATTTAACAATTCCTGCGTTCACCCGAAGGCTGATTCAAAATAACATCTTCATCTCTGGGCAACTGTACCATCAAGTTACAATTTGCACAGTTAGCACCCACAGAAGGGAGTGTAGGCTACAGGACAGACCTTTGTAACATTTTGAATAATGTGTTTGTTTGCGCCCTGTTGTGCTGCAGGGAGGTGGTAGAAGCCGTCGTTTGAAATGCAAGAGAGCAGTAAAAATATGAATTTCAAGCAGACTCAGCTGCTGTGAAACGACTTGGGTTCAAGCGTAATTAAATTCTGTATACAGCATTAAAAACTGCACCCTTTGAACTTGATTTTTTCCCCATAAGGTTACTCCTGATTTATATCCTAGGTACATTAATCTTTTCTTCTGGAGTCTTGTAAGATCCTCATCCGCCCCCCTCTGCAGAATTTCCTCATATTCTAGCCCTGTGTAGACAATGAGATACCTCTGCAACGGGAGGCATTTTCACAACTGAGAAATAAGAATTTCATGGGTGGCACGACAAATCACCATGGTAGGAAGTTTTGGCTGTTACGTTGTTAAGGGAAGAGGTGACACCTAATTGTACAATGGAGAGGTGCTGCTATTGCCAGAAAGACACCCATTTCCAGAACATCTTGCTCAGTGCAGTCAGAGAGAGGCGGGATGAAAAATGTCTGCAGAATTTCAGGCGAAGTATTTGACTCTCAATCTGGATCAGTCAAACTGATACTTATTTGATGAGCCACTTCAAGGGAGACAACATGGGATTGATCAGTTAGATTAACTGCATCAAAATATTTTAATCACTTAAAGAGATACCCTGGATTATGTAGTTTTAATATGATCCTTAGAAAAACTGCTGTCTGCAAGCCTGCTTCCCTCCTGTTCATTGCGGTGAGGAGAAATGTGTTTTCCAAAATAGGGCCTCCGTGTGTCACGGCAGAAAGCTACCTCAGATAATAATATGTTCCCCATTGGAATAATTGGAAGGGAGGACAACTGTCTCTGACTCTTCAACAGCTATCCACTAATTGGGAAAAATTATTATTACAGTGGAGACTGTTACCTGACGCCTCCCCTGTCTGTTCCCTGGATAACAATCACCCACTCGCTTTCCAGCTGAAGTTCTCCTTCTCCGTACAGCCAACTTCTAACTGCTCCAGGTTCCCCGGTAGCTCCTCCAGCAATGGCCCCAAGTCCCGAGCAGAATTCCCTAGAACTGACACGTGGCCTTGAGAGGGGCAGCAGAACCGTTCCCAAAGGCCCAAACCTCCCTCACCAGGGAGGAAGGGGTGTGCAGCAAAATGTTCCAGGACGCCTTGTGGCATTTCTGCTCATATCCCTCTCCCGTCCAAATCGGCATTCCCTTGTTTCTGAGTGTGCTCTGAGAGAGTGGAAGGTGGGGGCCCTGACAACTGTTGTTTTCCTTGTGACTTCTTGTACTGCTATAAAACTGGGCTTCTGCTAAGCATGCCCACTCCTCAGAGTTGACACCGACATGCCATTTTGGCTACCTAACAGACATTATTTGAATAGAGATTATTGTTAGGGTGTGCTATACAGTATCTTTTTTTTCAGAACTGCTGCTTTGAACCATACTTAAATTTATGCAAGGAGTTTTCTAAGATTTGTTTAATTTGGATATATTCCATGATGGTCCTTAGAAAAACACTCGAAATGGGAAAAGTCTAGAGAGTGTTTGTTAATTGATACCAAGGTTTGCATTGTTAGCTCTCTTTCCTAACGTAATAGGCAGAATTTTATAGTTTTATTTTATGTTAGGGTTTGATTCTGTGTAAACTATCAAGAGTCCACATGGAGTTGGCCTTATACAAGCATTATAATACACAAATAAATAAATAAATACAACCCCTAGTTGTGCCATTACATGGACACATACACATATGCACCCAGACCTTATGTCTTCCAGAATCTACAGGGACTATTTCCATGTGCATCACCCAAAAGTGTTAATAGGTTTGTTCTGAATGCTTTTCAGCCAACATTTTTAATGTGGGGAAACAAATGGGGTGAGAATATATACCAAGGCAAGGCCCCTCCAAAAGGTTTTGCTCCCTTGTCAGCCAATACCTTGGGGAAAAGGTAGCTAAATACTGTAAATAAACTCCCAGATCTGGGTTGCAAATATCCGCATCACCACAAGATGGCACCAAAGAGATAAAGAAAAATATACTGACATCTAGTGGTGGTGGGGAGGTTTGCAGCACAGATCTGATGCCCCTAAGATAACCACTGGTTGGTTTTAAAGAATTACTCTAAAAATTACTGAATTAGTTCATGCAAAAAACCTCCACAAAGTGAAAAACTGTTTTTCAATAGTCAGTTTTTCCCACTGGCAGTTCCACACTCAATCAGTGCATCTTTCGTCTGCAGTTGTTGGATTCTAAGCCCCCACAGCTATCCCACAAGCATACACCAGTTAAGCAGTCTGCAGACATTTGTAATAAATCTCTTAAAATCTAAGGAATGTTCAGCAAATCAATATTCTCCAAATGTCTGCTATTTTCTATGGGTTCACCCTCATGACACTAATATTTCTGATATTTCTCACTGAGCCTCTTAAAATCTGAAGAATGACTATAAAATGTCTGAAATTTACCATGTATACCTGAACCTCTCTCTGTACCACAACATGTTATTTTTAGGACTTGGCTCCTTAATCTCTCTCTTTTTTAGTGAGAAATGAAACAAAAATGTGCTCTTTCTCTGATGGAGTACAGACTCTGAAGACTGATGGTGCTTCTGGAAATGGAACAGCCCCTCGCACGAGAGCCTTTTACAGCTCCTTTTCCTTACCTCACAAATGAACATGTTCTTGCAACTACTCTAGAGATTTTGCAATCTTCATTCAGTTTATGGCAAGAGATGAAGAGAACAAAGGGACAAATGTAACGAGAAAGGGGAATCTCGCCAGGTAGATTCCATGTGTCCTCACATTTGCCTAATACAAAGGCAGGCTCTAGGACAGGAGCAGAGCAGATCAGTCAATCGATCAATCATTCAATCAATCAATCAGTCAGGCATTGCTCTTGCCAGTTAAAGCGATTAAAAAGTAATGAAAATAACTGATGAAAAATTCTGCTACCTGAGACTCTAGTGAGACCCAGCATTGCTCTAAGCAGACCACACTTAGCTGAACAGTCTGGGCCAATAAATCCAGTTCAAATCACTTGCTTACCTATGATTTTTTAAAAATTATGGTTGATAGAACAAACCCCCACCAGTTCGGTTTACAGAACCAAATGGTCCCCAGATGGTCTAGGTGTTCTCTGGGCCCAGACAAAGTTTAAGTCTGTGTAAGGCATTCCTAATCTTAAAGACGAAAACCATGCATACCTACTACTTAGAGGAGTAAGTTTGTCCAACATGCTTAATCAAGACCTGGTAACAGTAGACCAATGACCATCCGTTAAGTGTGATTCGCTTTACACTTGAGTGTTTTCTGGCTTTATGTGTTGGGTGTGCAAATGTAGCCTGCTTGGGATGTTATGGGCAGATGTATTGGGTAAAATGGATTAATTCAGTACCCACCTTAGCCATACTATGTGAATGGAGTCATTGAGTTAAGGGTGGTTTATTGAATATAGAACCGAGTTCTTGACTAAGTATTTTAGAAGCCATTAATCCCTATCCAGCATTTAGCATGGATTCTCTTATAGCCCATAGCAAAATGGCCCCAGGAGACAGTGCCCAGAGACCAGAGGGAAGGGCATATGCCCACACTGGGCTAAAGTAGCCAATAGGTGCCAGGCTGATCCAACTGAGGGGTCACTAGACTATGACGCTGATCAAATGGTTGGTGAATTATGTCTCACTGCTGTGGTTGGTTCCTTGCCTCAAAGGAGAATATAACTTGAGTTGATGATGACTATAGGCTGCCTTCGATGTGAGGACACAGGGCACAAAAGAATGTACATGCTGGGCATGTACAAACTGTGGTTGGGAAGAGGACAACATAAGTTAACTGGGACTTGGCAGAGCATAACATGATGGATGGGACAGAAGGTCTCCTGCTCTTTATGAAAGGGGCTGAGGGCAGCGAGGGAGCTCTGATTCTGGCCTTCCTTAGTGTAACTATCCTGGAGAGTCTTCTGGTCCTCTAAGGCCTCAAGAGAATGAGAAATCAGGAGCAACGAGGTTCCCTCAGGGATTTTTAAGCCCTTCCCTTCAGAATACAATTTAGAATTTGAAATGATCTGCTGTAGTAATATTTTTCATTCAAGGTAGCCCAACCTATCTATTAAAATATAGCAGCAAGGGTATATTCCTTAGGTTTCCCAGATTACCAAGTTACTAGGCTATTGTTTTCAATGTTTTCTTCCTCCTATTTTTTTCCTAACCAACTTGGCAAATGACTAGTCCTTGAAATCCAAAAGCTTACCATGAAGTTGCCAATTTCAGCTGACCTAGTAAAGATAATGCCTCCACAGATTTTGTTTCCATGGCCAACATCTGCTACTCTGGGTTTTCCTGAAAAAAAAAAAAAAAGCGTTAACAGGGCACTGTGGTGCAAACCATGATAAATATACGAAGCTCTGAAGACCTTTCTTTTGCTTACATCGGGTTAAACAATTGGACAAACACTCTTTCTGTCCAGTTGTGAATAAACACAGAGGGTTTCTCTTCAAAAGATTCCTGTTCCAGCGCCTTCAAATTGGTCAGCATTTGTTAAGGTAAAGTCACAATTTAAGTGAGACACCATCTGAGTGACCAAGTCCATTTTTGCAGACCAAGAGTAAACATTTCTCAAGGGCTAAAAATTAATACATTGTATGATTTATACCACAGGATAATGTGTCAACATACCATCTACTTAAAAAGATTCTTGTTTATGAAGATTGTTGGATACACACATTGATTGTCTTATGATTAAACAACTGCTGCAGGCAATGTAAGTTTAATTAAACATTGGCTTTAATAGTATACTTTGCGGCTAGAAAGGATAAACCTGCAAGTTGCTTAGAAGCCTATGTTTTTATGTTTTCGCACAGACAATAATGACCAAATAATGTGAAGAACATGAAATATAGACAATGTTATTTTTCTATTCCCCGTTCCTGATAATCAAAAAATTATGCAAGTCTAATTAACATATTCTAATGAGACAAATTTTCCCTTCATGTTGGCATGTGCCACAGGAGTAGGAGAAAAGTACATGCCGCTGCATGTAAATAGAACATAAAATATAATTATCTCTTCTTAACAGTGTGAGCTAAAGTTGATATGAATAAAATATAGTCATTAGCATTAACTGACTTTAGAACAGCCCATAATTAAATGGGAAGTTTCAAATGTAAGTTTCAGTTTGATAGATTGGCAAATGTTATTTTTTTCATGTAGACTCATGAAAATACTAAGAGCTCACATTTGGTGACAGTCCAGTACATATGTTATAGTCACATTCCAGCCAAATTTGTGCACCTTTAATCTTTTTGATCTTGCAGGATAGGATTTAAATAAAGACTTAATTCTCTTTATTGAAATCAACAGTACTTTAAAGTGCTCAACTTCAATTGGATTGTTCCCACTCTTGATTTAAAAAAAAAGAAAAGTAGTGGTGTGATTGCCGCCACTATTCTGTATTTAAATAGGCTGATGTAGACATAATATTTCTAGACAGAGATTGAATGTTTCCCTCCCACAAAAATGTCTCCTTCTTTTCCTTTAGCTATAATTTGAAAACTAGCTTCAAAGGATACAAATCCTGCTCTGAAGCTAACCATGATCAACCAGATATTAGTGTAGCTATAAGGCAAAATCCACATCTCATGACTAAAAATTCACTTACATAATGGGAATTTATTTTCTTGTGTTTTCTTTTCTTTGCCTAAGTGGGTGGCAGTATCTGGTCAAAGGTAGTGGCCTCAAAAGGCTAAGCAAGATCATGACTGAACAGTACTTAGATGGGAGTCTCTAGCAAATCCTAGGGCCCTAGGTTAGACTAGGAAGTTGAAAAGAGATCCTGGAAAAAGGCCATATTGTTGTCAAGGAAATTGCATGGACGTGTCTCCAGAGTGTCCATGAGTTGAACTCACCTCTTCTCTCCCTTCTGGGCCTCCGAAGCAAGCACTTTGTCTGTGGGAAGGTCCCACAACCCTTTAGATTTTGTAGATGGCTTATGGGCTTTGAGCAAGGATCATTCCTTGAAAGGATTTCACTGACTTTCACTGCTGTAACCCACTAAAAATGACTCAGAGGGTTGACAGGTTAATGGGAAAAAAAGGGTGAGGAACAATTTGCTGGGAGAAAGGAAACAGGAGAACAGAAAGATGTGTTCAAATCCTTAACATGGGAAAAAATGGAAAAGAGTTTATCTTACGGTCCATTTAATCTGACCAGTGGAAAAAATCTTACATGGACTGAAAGACACTTACAAAAAAACAGAAAAGTGGGAGAACATCCAGAATCACCTGTTATTTTGTATGGCCAAGTTTTACTGCATAGAAAACTGTCATCTTCACTGTCAGAAAACTCTGCTCCATTTTAAGGCCTGAAAAGTAGCGTGTCCAAATCCAGTTTCAAGAAGCAGGAGCCAAAAAATAAGAATAGGGAACTTGGAGTCGCTGAGCTGACACCTGCCCTGGTCTTCCCTGTGAGGAAGGCTAGAGAAGTACGTGAATAATGGCTTCCCAATTCTCATCTATATGTATAAACAAGCAGGCCTACTTTGTGCAAATCTGAGCCTTCTTTTGACTTTGTTTAGGGAGCCACCCTTCAGTCACCTGAACTTCAGATTCCAGTACTCAAACCTTCAGTGGAAGCAAAAACAGTGTAGTTTTTAAAGCTCATACTTCAAGCAGGCTAATTTTTTTTTCCTTTTATTTCTTCTTCCTATTCTGGCAGCACTGGAGAAGTTGTTGGAAAGTGGAAATATTTGTAAATAGAGTGAATTCACCTATGAATCTTTTTCCAAGTATGATTTAAAAAAAAAAAAATCCTTTGAGATCTTCAGATATCAGGGCTTTTTCCAGTTGATGGCCCAGAATCTGAAGAAGTTGGGCTGGGCCGTTACCTGCCCTTGAAGCCCCCAGGGCTGACTCCGTGGAGGTTGAACTCCTTCGGACCTGAGGGTCTGGTCATGCAATGGCTTGGCAGCCCTTAAACGGCCTTTCTATTTGTGTTCATGCAAATCTACAAGCCTTAGAAATGTTCTATTAGAAATGTTCCATTCGTCTGGCCTTAAGCTAGTAATCACCTCCACACCTTGAAACATAAATTTCCATAAAGCATGTGTTTGCTTTTGTATAAGTGTTGATTTAAAAATGAATTGTAACAATGTTAATAGAGATCTAATACTTATTTTTGTAGAAGCAGAATGATCTTTGCCAGATGGTTGATAAGCCATCTCCTTATGTTTCTTTTTCTTTGAACAGGGCTTAGTCAGAGCAACCCTCCTGAGGTTGTCTATCTTCAGAGGATATTCTCTGATAGCCCTCCAACTAAGGATGGGGCTCCATAAAGTACAACACATGAGTTCCATCTACGTGGCTCCAGTTTACATCCCAATTCTTTGCAGACAAAAAGGAGAGCAATAACTGATACAGAAATGGAAGAAAGCATTGTATTCTTCTGTCAAAATAAGGATCAAAATGTACATTATAAATATATAAAGACTTGCTTCCTTCTGGAATTCCTTTCTGGTTAGTTTCCACAACATTTTGCTTGACAATCTGTTGGTTTAGACCGTGCTGTTTTCAGAGATTCAGTATAGCAAGATAAATATTGTTTCTTCTCAAGAAAATCAAGGGTCCTTCATGGAAGGCATCAGTCATGGTGGATAAGCTCCTCTAAATGACTGTTTGGCCACCATGCATTGACAGTCTCCCACTGCCACTGGACTTGTCTAGGTTGCCTTCGGTTCCCATGAGACAACTGTGAAACTGAATTGCCCCTGTCCCATAGAAAGTGACTGTGAACCTATATAAGATGCTCCAGCGTTTTGTGGAGCTCACTGCCACTTCCCAGGACATGGGAATTTAATTGTAAGCTAATTATATATAAAATGAATTCAAATTATGCTGTGCATAATTCTTTGACATATATTTCAGGAAGCCGATAATAGCCAGGTAAGATCGGACAACTACAAACACCTGGACGAAGCTGCCGAGAAGTTTCTAGACAGCAGTCTTCATCACAGTGGGGCAAACATAGCAATTTAAGACACATAACTCAGAGCAAACGTTTCTTTTACATCAGCTGTGAACTTTCCCACCCAGCTCACTTGCCCTACCAGCCATTATCACACATCTCCAATTAGAGAGAACTGGAAAGAGAAGGTCATAGATGGTTGAGCTGTAGCTTTAAAGATATCTTCTGGCATAACTAGTAGGTAGAGAATTATAATTGCCCTAATTTTGGAAGGAGTGGCAGTATGGAAATGGATGGTGGAAGGGAGTAATTCTGTGGATCTTTGCTGGAAAGAGGGACTGGAAGAAGACACCATGTGAAATTTGATGAGGACAGCAAATAGTCTCAGAGGAGGAGAGAAGAAAGAAAGTCCACTGAGTTTGCAGGGAGACGGAAGATATAGGGTTGGATCCCAAACGTTGGCATTAATAAACAAACAAGAACTTTAGCAGACAAACAATGAACAAAATGAAAGGTGACTGATAATGCAGACACTCTAAATTATGTTGTTTGGGATGATAGTGGATTAATGCAGGAGCTTCAGAAACTGTGAGAGACAATGGTAGAAGCATTGTTGAATATCATGCTTTTACTCTCTTGCCCTAGGTCAACTGATTCTAACTCCTTTCTATCCCATTTAAAAATTCTCAAAGAGATGGAGCAATTTCCTTTTTACCTTCTTTGATTTGAGACCCCCTAGAAATGTACACAGCCATCTAAATCTGGTCCTCGTGATATATATTCAGTTAGAGAGAGATACCTTTATTATAATCAATGGCCAAATTAGAACACAATTTTATGGCAGAAGAACAGAATTCAAAAGGAAAAGCAAACTAGGATAGTGAGATTGCAAAAATCAAAAGCGACTGGAGATGGAAAGGCTAATCTTCTGGTTGTCCCTTATTTATTTATTTATTTAGCAAATTTAGCAAATTTATGTAGCCACCCATCTCACCAGAGCAACTCTGGGCAGCGTGCAACAATCAGATAAAAAGACAGATAAAAACATTAGAAGAAATATAAAAAAACCACATTAATAAATGCCATAAAAACCAAAAATACAAACCACAAGGGAAGGGAAGATAAAAATGGCCTCCTCAGCAATGGCCATCTAAGCAAATCTCCAGCTCCCTGGGAGAACCTTCTGACCTTCATATTCTGTTCCTGAGCTTTCCATTACATCAAAGCACACAGGAAGGTTAATGTGACTACCAAGTCCATAACAGTCAAGCACAGAAAATAAGTAACAATTGACAAAAGCAATCTGGGAAAGTATGGACAACCACAGGGAAAATGAATGAAAAGGGAGGAGAAAAGCCGCTGCAAAAACAGCTGTTTGTAGAGTAGGGCTTGGATCATCTGTTGAGAGTTCTGATACTTGGTGGCTTTGCAGACCATCTTTTCTTCAGTTACTCCTCTTGAGGTCCTAGTCAAACCTTGGCCATAAGTGTTCTCTATGTGTTCGGTTGAGAGGTTCGCTAAAAGCACAGGGAGGGCTCTTAGCTTCCAGTTAGAGAGCACATCTGAAGGATGGATCCAAAAGGCATCAGGATGCTGAAATTTACTGATTCATTTTGATCCAGCAGTTCAGATAAGAGGCTATTAACTACAGTGGAAGATTGGATTATAAAATTAACTGAATTTGCAGAAATGACAATGCTGACCACTTTGGTCAGAGAAAAAAACGACAAAGACTTTTTTGAAAGATTGGAAACCTTCTATGGACTTTTTGTTGAAAGAAGAAAAAAAATCCCAGATTGATGATTTCAGGATTTGGGGATCAAAAATTAGACAAAGAGTTGGGGAAAAGTTTAAGATGATAATTACTTGATAGAAAGAAGGGTGGAAGGCACAATTGCACATTTTTTCTTTCTTGTTTCTCTATTTCTTGTTTTCTATATTTGTTCTTGTTTGTTTTGCATATTTTACTACAGTGAAAAATTCTAATAATGAGAGAGAGAGAGAGAGAGAAGAAGCTATTAAGAGAATCAGTATTGGGCCATGCCTTCTAGGTACAGAACTATGCAACCGAGTCCTGTCTAAGTGATGACTGGCTGGTTTTTTTCCTTCTAGTCTATCAGCAGCGGTGGGCCAAGAACTCATTCAGCCTCTCTTCTCTTCAGAGATCCAGTTCTTATGGAAGAGAGTGACAAGGAAGAACCCAGTTTTCCCCAACTGGGGTCACTGTTCAGTACGTTGGCAGTACAACTCCTAGAACTCCCAAACTACACAAGTGCTGGGGATCTGGAAAGATAAAATCCCAAGGAGACCTCTGGAGGCCCCCCAGTTCAAGAAGACTGGAGTAACGAAAGAGCTCACCTGATCTGCAGTCACATTCGGTATGGCAACCACACTACCCCATTGCCTATCGGGGCGGTGACCCAGTCTTTTCAGTGTAATAAGAAGAGATAAAGATAGGCCTGGTGAGATGCGTTCTAAAATTTCAGGATATTTTTAAAATTATTATTAGTTTTTCTTTTGGATTCTGCTGAAGACTCAAGAGACCAAAGGAAGTATTTTCATTATATTTATTATTCAAGATGGGCTGACATCTGTTTCCAGTTTGCAGTGATTATTGACACATCTGCTTGCTTGGCCCCAGGAACTGTAAGTTGCTGTTTGTGGCATTATTTTCTGGATCAACTTTTCAGACCACCCGGAAAATCCTTCAGATGAGAAGGTAGTGATATTTGTAGCACGATTACCTTTTGGCATCGACTAACAATAGTCCTAATGGGGATTCTGTCATCTGGTGCATTATAAATTACAGCAATACGTTTCTTTGACACCTAGAGGAAGAATGAGGGTCTGCAGCCAACAGATTTATGATCTGACAAAAATGGATTGAAGTGGACTGATAAAGACTTCAAGTAGGCACTAGAAATCGAAACGGTGGTTAAATATTTGGCTTAGCCGGTCCAGGTCTCTAGGCTGAAGCAAACCCCAAGATTGATTGACTGCTGATTATGCAAGCAAGGTAGGCCTTAAGTGGGAAGCCACGTAAAGGCCGTCAAATTCAAGAGGACGTCCGAGGTCTCTTTTGGGGGTACGTTTTTGGTAGGCCCCCCAGTGTTTTTGGCAGTGCCTCTGAAAATCCACACCTGTTCGTTTACCTGCTCCTTTTTCTCACTCTGGTTTCTCTCCATTCTATCTTATTTTCTCCATTCTCTCTATCTTCTATCTTATGATCTGTCCTTACATCATCCTGGAGTCCCGCATAATGGCACTCTCTGCCAATGTCCCCCTCTTCGAAAATGGCTTTGATGAGCTGCCCTGGGGGTGATCTTCGAAACTCCCTCCCCAAAGGCAGAGCTGGCTTTGCTTCAGGGCTATTAGTGCAGAGACAAATGTGTTTGGCCCTTTAGGGTGGGATCCAGGGATCTGGCTATGTGAACAGAAAGGAGGGGGCAATGATGTGAATGGCCAGCAAGCAGACCGCACAGGTGTGCCGGTGGGATCTTGCTGTGCACGAGGCCAGGAGGGGCATAGCCACAAAAATCCCTCCCAGCTGTCAGTCAGCGTCCTGTGCAGCCTTAGTCCTGGCGCTGTATTATTTGCAGGGTCCAGATGCAAAACTCACACAGCCTGAATTAATTTCTTTAAGCTTCAGTATATTATCCAGTTAATGTAATTCTTCTCTTCCCCTTCAGTGATTCTGCTGTTTTAATTTCTGCTATTATTTTTAATGTACTATGTTGTTTTCCTTGTATTTCTGCCTGTTATATCTGGCTGGTCGATGACTGCAAATAACACTACAACTTCATAACTGGTAACATTAGAATACAATCTGACTAATTATAATTCTGATGTGGGTCATTCTAATATTCATTTTCAGGGACTTGAAAAGAGAAACTGCAATTTTAGTTGGTTCCAAATACTGTTTTATTAACTTCATTTGTATGCCTTCATTTGGAGTGTTCCTCTTCCTGACCCCACAGAATTTGCAAGATGATACAATATAAAACTTAGGAGAAACACTAATTAAAAGGAGATGCAATAGAAACTATCTGTTTATTTTGTAATTCTATTCATCTGTATTGAAATAGGAAATACAAGCAAAAAGAGAAAAGGAACTAGAATAAAATAGTAATGGAAGGACTAAGGAAGAAGCATCATTTTCCTCTCCCAACTGTTTGCAGAATAAGGTGGCTTATTCTAGGCCCGCCTCCACCCAGACACGGTGCCTTTTAAAAGGTAAGAAATGTGGCCACAAAATACTAAGCATTCCTCAAAGGGGAGTAATTCACCTTCCCAGTTTGATGCCTCACGTTGAATTCCGATTTCCATCCCTCCTCTTTGGCCAAGGCCCCAAGAAGGACACCAGGTGGGGTCTGCAGCCCTGGAGTCTGGCAGGAGCTGTGCAGAGCTGCGTCTTTGCATTGCTCCTGCTCCTGCTCCTGTTCTTGCTTTGTATCAACCGCTCTTCCCCAGGCCCTCAAAATAAGCCCTCATGGTTTATGTCTTAAAACTTCAAAACAAAGCGAACCTGACAATATGCACCATATGGCATTGCGGGGGGGGCACAAAATCACAATAGGACAAAAATACTCTGTTGTAACAACATGATGAGGCAGCAGACTATAACATAAGAGTAGCAGTGACACGGCAAAGTATAACAAATGAGGCGATCCTTCCCCCCCCGCCCCCCGCAACTGAGATTTTTGCCAAGTGCCATAGGGGATACAGAGGCCCTTGCCCTTCGTGAGGAGCTCTTAATCTGCTGGGCTACAGCTTGAGGTAGCTGGTCCATGCCAGGGTTGGCATCTTCTTCTGGAAGAACTCAGACTCTTAGGGCTGGAGAACCTGAAGATGGTGGACGTGAAGCAGCGTCTCCCATATGGAATAAGCCTTGCATTTCGCCTCCTTCTCATGCCATTTCAAGGGCTGGACAACCACCATTTTCATTGAGATTTGTGCCCCGAGTGCTGTGCTACCTTACATGTGACTGCACTCCATCTGAATATACTCAGCTTCTCTCAGATACTATTTTTTAATTCTCAAAATTTGCTGCTGGGCATGCAGGGAGGTGTGTGTGTGTGTGTATGTGTAGGATGACAGGAAGGTCTTCTTTATCCACTTGGTTGGACAACAAATGTCTGTAAAAAAACAGAGGCAGACTGTAGGCATTCATCTCTGCCTGGCTGGGCTTTAGAGATACTTCCTCCTGGAATGGGTGGGGCTAGATAAAATGGCATTAATTTCATTTATTTAATTTGAATTAATATAGTTAAGATGATTACACTCCAATCATATCTCTAATAATTTTCTTCTTCCATCCTATTAAAAATTCAAGACTTCTGCCCAATTTTTCAGAGGCCTCCTGCAACCACAGGGCCTATCTTAACATGTCTCTGCCCTAAAGTGAGCCTTTTAAAATGTCCTTTTGTTTTCTGAGAGTTTGTTAATTATGAATGTATTGCTTAATACATTCTCAGCAAACTATTACGTAACACATTTTCTATAATACTGTTACCTAGTTTGAAGGGATGTATGGCTTTTGAATAGAAATCTGCCTACTTGGGCAGCTTCCTGTTTCAATATGAACTGAGATTGCTTTCGCGTAGTGCCATAAGGCAAAGTTGACAGATGTTAATAAGCAGAGAGAAACTGAGGTTTGGCGTAAGGGAGGCAGGCCGCTCTGGTTCATGAAACAGCTGGGTTCCATTGAACAGGAAATGGTTTCATTGGAAGACTGCAGAATAAACTTACAAGTGCTCAACCACATCTTAAAGATATTTGCATTTCAAGTACATATCTCTTTGTTAAATTCTCACAGTGTAAAAATATTAGTGTGGATAATATCCAGCTCAATGGGGAAGATTCTCACAAACAAACCTGAATGGACAAAATAGTCCGCATCTATTTTTGCATCAGCTGCAATAGTCTCTGAAATATATACCAGGAAATGGCACACAGACTTGCCAAATAAACCCCAGGCCTCACAATTTTCTGGTTTGACCAACAGAAGCTCTTGGGGTCCTAGGCCTGGGATGAGAAATCACTGGTGTCCAGCCCCCAAACTTGATTTTGTAGACTCTCAGAACCTGCTCCCGCTGTGGCCCTGAAGAATGCCGCTCGTGTCCCCGTCTACAGAGGGAGAGTTAGAAGGAGTAAATGTAATCCCCCCTCAGGGGATAGCTTGCTGAGTGCGCCTGGAGAGGGGGTTGGCAGAATTCTGATTGAAAGGGTCGTGACAGTGAGTACAGTTTGGGAAGGACAGTGTGGCTGAACCCTGAGCAAAGGAGCCGTGATAAACTGGAGAGGCTTGAATTATGAAATGTGTTGTGCAAATATGGAGTTGACGGTTGTGAACATGATGATTAGCTGCCCACTCCAGTAGACAATGGAGCAATAGATAATGGAAGTAAAGCATGTGTAAGAATTAATGGACTGTAGGAAATACCCCAGTACTGGGTATGGAGTAAGACAAGGAACTATGATATCCTCTTGGCTGGAAAGTTCATAGAGGTGTTTTGGTTGAGGATGTGAACGTGTATCTATTTTAGTATGCAGAGTGTGTTGCTGGCTAAGAATCTGAATGATTTGCAGCAATCGTTGACGGAACAAGGAACATGGGTCTGAAACAAAAATGTTTAAAAGACCAAGACTTGTTTCATATGGAAAATATGCAGGTTATACATAAATGACAAAAAGCTAGACCAACTGGATGAACTTGTGTATATTGGCAGAATGTTTATTAAAGATGGGAAAATGGATGGAGAGATTTTAAGTCATGTAAATCCTGGTAGAAAGGTAATGGTTAATATGTGGTCTATTGTGGCGAATGAAAATAACTGCACATAGGAGTGTGTTTCTGCCCACTGTCTTGTATGGAAGTGCGAGCTGGGTTTGTCTGGAGAAACATAAAAATAAACTGAATGTGGTGGGAATGGGGTACTTAAGAAACGTGCATGGTGAAAGAAGAAAAGGGTAAAGAATGAATGGGTGATGGAGGAATGTGGATGGAATAGGAGGAAGTACTTTCAGATGATTTGGTCATAGAGAATGAATCAGTGCTGAATCATAGAAGGAATGTATGAAAGAAGAGTGAATGAGTCAAGAGGAAGGCTGAGAAATAGATGGAGCAGTTGTGATCCTGAAAACATGAGAACAGGTCATGTATGAAGCCATGTATGGATATGGAGGAGTGTATGCTGCAGCTGATAAACCGGATTAGCTTTCTTTATTTTATCTCATGTCTTTAATCTTTTCTTTTTTTATCCTTGACTATTTCTTATTCCTTCTCGGTGCCTTGCATAATTTTGCTTACCCCAAAAGAGAATCATGTGTGGGGTAGTCGTGTATATATGCTGTTCTAAAATCAATTCAGCAGAAATATTAACCAAAACATCCATATAAAAATAATCGAAAAGCCATACAAGTGCTTAAAAAAGGAAATGGAATATTAATTGAAAATCTGACATTCTGTGCAACATCAGTCATAAAGACTTTGCTCTGACTCACATCGGTACACTCTGTGGTACAAAGTCTGAATGACCTTCTAGGTCAGCCTTTCACTGAGGCAGGCTCTGTCCAGGCAGATTTTCAGGAGATGCAGCTTCTCCAGTCACTTGAGAGAAATAGCCCCGATGAAATCAAACGTCATGTGTTTGTACAAGGCATGGAGCTTCTCACAGCTACACCCCAAAGAGGAAGCTGCTCCAAGCAACTCCGTATCCAAACTCTAGCAATGTGTGCTGTGCTACATGGTGCAAAGCCATTCTGATTATCCAGGCACACTCTTTGGTCTCCTCGCTTCAGGCCTTTAAGGCAGAATTAACACGTGTGCACATGTGTGCTTGATCTGGGAAGTAAGAAGACCTCCACTTCCTACTTTCCCCTTCCTCATTATACTTGCTTCTCCTAAAGAGGAATCAAGTCCCAATAAGCCCAGCTCAAAGAGAAACAGTCTGGTAGACAAGGTGAGCCTCAGTGTTGGAATACTAGGTCGGCCACCGAACCTTATTAGGCCATGCCGGGGACCCACTGAAATCCTGTGAGTGCTTGCAGAAGCCCCAGGAGCACTCTCTGCAGGCAGTGTGGCTACCCTGAAGCAAGAGCAATGGCGCATCGACAATAGTTGCAAAGAAATGAGCCAAAGTCAATATGCCTGTGCTTGATAAAGGAAACCAAGCTTATATAATAGATGTCAAATTCTTGAAGACACCTGGAAATTTGGGGAGTTCTTTGTTTTCCATATTGCTTAAAGTTCATGCTCGCTAGCATGAAAATATTTTTTTTTCTTTCAATGAGCATATAATGGTATACAGTGACTGGTGCACAGGTCCTCTGCTGTTCCTTCCATCCATCCATCCATCCTACTCCAGCAGGAAGGGTGAGAGACAGGAACGTCCACAGGATATGGTTAAGAAGGTCAAGATGGTGGCCATGATGGTGCAATGGTAGATCCGCTCGATTTGAATACGTGTTGCTAGTGCAACACATGTAAAAAAGGGCTGGTGCTTTGATTGTGCTGCTTTGGCCCCCATCTCGGCTTCCTTTAGCGCAACTTGCAGACGCCCCTGTGAGAGGCTGGCTCAGCTCCTCGGATGGCGGAATATCTTTTCAACTCTTGCTGTCTGGTTGCAGCGTGCACCCCCGTGCTCATTTTCTCTCTCTATTTCTCTCTGCAAACATGCCGAACCACACTCACAAACCTATGATTTGTGATAGGAATGCCACTCGGATTGCTTGCAATGTAAGCAGCTGGAGATACGTCAAATATCTTTGGCACATGTGATACTGCAGCTCACTAAAACCACCACCCTAAAAATAAAGTAACAAGTGAACCACGGTGGGAATTAACAGTATAGTACATGCATAGAATTTGCAATCTCTTACCTCAGACTTCTTTTAATAAAGCACAGCCTATAATTGCACCCCAAACAACAACAGCAAAACAAACAAACAAACAAACAAACAAACAAAGAGAAATCTCCTTTTGAAACCCTTGTGGCAGAATCCCTTTCAAAGTTTGTTTTTTTAAAAAAAATTGGTTGGACCCCAGAGAAATATCTGTAGAATTTACAGTGTCGCTAGGAATGTTACCTCATCCGAGAAGCTCATTGATTTATACTTGCTACATGAGTGAACAATAAAATTAAGCCACTGTATCGGTCCAATTAGAATTCAGTTCCCAAACAGCCATGTAAATCAGTATTCCCCAGCTGAGCACCCTGCAGAACAGAGCGGTTGCGATGCCTTGAAAATGAATTCAGCCCATCGTGCTATGAGTCTCTGTGTTATATTTCATCGAGTTCCTGGCCTGAAATGGATCAAGGGACAATCCTAGTCAAGTCCCCATTGAGGTCAATGAGACTTATGACGAGACAAAGGCTGCAGATCCATTTGGAGGGTGGGCGGCCCAGTTGGTTTGTTTTCTGAAGGGGTACCATTTCCCAACGAGCATTCTCAGACCCGGGCATCGAATACAGGGAAAATGTAAGATCATAAACATATCGTCACAAAGCTGAACAGCAATATTTATTTATTTAGCAAATTTATGTGGCTGCCCAGCTTAAGCAAATAACTCTGGGTGGTTCACAATCCAGAGCAATATAAAACAGCTTAAATACAAATACAAAGACATATAATAAACAGAGAATGCGAAGTACAAATTATGCTGACATAATCCTCATTAGACGTATTCATCAATATCGGCCTCCACTACAACCCAGCCTTAATGCCTGGGGGAAAAGCCAGATTTTTACAGCTTTCTGGGAGGCCAACAGGGTTGGGCCATCAGAATCTCCAGGAGAGCCACCGCCACACAGAAGCCCACTTCCTGGGCCTGGCAAGGTTTCGCCAAGGGGGTCCAAAGCATGCCCACCCTTCCAGATCTGGTGGGACAGGTAACCTGTAGGACTTTAACAGCAATAACCAGCACCTTGAATTGCGCCGGGAAGAAAATTGGAAGCCAGTGCACCTCCCACAGCAGAGGTGTTCCATTAGGTCATCCGTCTAATGAGGATTATGTCAGGGCACCCAACATTGCAAACTTCTCTGTATGGGGCTGCCCTTGAAGAGTGTATTACAGTAATCCAGAGGGGAAATGACTTTGGTGTGAGTGACTGTGAGCAGAACCTCCCGATCCAGGAATGGGCACAACTGGCGGGCAAGATGGATCTGTGCAAAGGCCTTGCTAGCCACAACTGTCGCCTGCTTCTCGAGCAGGAGTCCAGAAGGACTGCCCAGATTGCACACCAACTCCCTCTGGGGAAGTACAACCCCATCTAGAGGTATTGATGGAACAGATCTAGAACCAGGGGGCCTAAAACCCCAGAGACACTCTGCTTTGCTAGGGTTGCAAGTTGCAATTACCTAGATGTTGTTTAAATATAAAGAAAAAAATCCATCCGTGCAACCGTGGAACAGTCTACCTACAGAAGTAGTGTCTTCTCCGTATCTGGGGGTTTTCAGAAGATTAAGGATGGCTTAATTGGGTTTCTGACACAAGGCAGAGGGTTGGATCGGTGGCCTTGGGCTACCTCATGACTGTATGAAAACAGTTTAAGCTGCCTCCACTGTGGGTTGGGGATAAGATGAAGAGAATCCGGACAATCAGTCTGTTGGTTGACATCCTGCTGAGGTTAAGGGGGTGTGAGGATGAGCCATTATTTTCAGGTGGGTGAGGGCAGAATTCCAACTCAACATTCCTTGCCATCAAGTGATTTCCATCTCTCTTTGCAAAGCTCTGGTGCTCTCCACCACTATTCCGGTGAATGGCGTTGGAATTTAATTAATAGGAATGTTGACTTTCATCCACGGTACCAACAGGGTTGTGCAAAACCTCAGTCGGGAGATTCTAGTTACCTCCCACCGCCCGCCCCTGAAAATCAAACCTTGGACATGATTGCATGTCAGATCAAATTGTGTACCTTTGTATTGTTTTGAAGATTCTGTGGACACGCATAGATGCACCTTTAATGGATTTTTCAAATCAAATCAATTCAGGAGTTCAGACTGAGCTGTAAATCCAAATTGATTTGACAAGATATCCTTTACCTTGTAAAAGAATAAATAAGTAAGGTCTGGATCCACAATTAGTCTATCTCGGAGGAGACCGTAGAAATCCATGAGACATAAGCTGGGCCCTGCTATACAGTATACGCACTTTAACGACCAACCTGTTTTTACATAACCCCTCTCTGCATTATTGTTAGGAAAGTGTCAAGTTTTAAGAGGAAGCCCTCGCTAAAAGTGTTGTCTTTCAGAGGAACTTTGATTGAAGACCTATTTTTGGCCACAAGGAAAGAAAGAAAAAAAAATTACTTAACCTCACTTGAATGAGAGGAGATTAAAGGTTAAAAGCTTTAAAGAGCTGAAAATGCATTAGCACTGGAACAGTAAATATAGTCTGCAGAGATATGGACAAATTAGCAAAACAAATGTTAGAGAAGAAAATGCACTTTAAAGTGTGTTGGAATCTCTACCCATATCCCCCACTGCAATGCAGATTTACATGTTATGTTCCATGCTCCATCCTTTTAAATCTCTGCATCTCTTAAGTATTATTGGGGGGGGGGGGCTTCCTTTGAAATTGCACAGGTGAGAGAGACCTTCCCACTTAGGGGAAGGAAGGAAGCAGGCAGACGGACGCTTCTCAAGTTCAGAAAACCTCCTGGTGGGGACCAAGTGAACTCCGAAGAACGTTAATCGGAAAAGGGAGCTTTCCTCATAACAAAGAACATTGGATCATAATATTTGTCCTCTTGTTTGGTCTTTCAACTTATCCTGGGTGTGGATCCAAAAAGGAACGATGCTCTTCTAACTTAGCTTATCAAAATATTTTGCCCAAAATTGTTGTTGCTGGAAACGTGTCTGTTTTCAAAAAAACATCCTCCATTTCGTTTATATTTGAGGGAATGGGTGAAACACAACCCTGCCAAATTACTTAAATGCCAAGTCACTTGATCTTCTAGTTTCCTATGTTCATTTGAGCTTTCTTCTATCGGGGATGTCCATCTTGAAAAGCAATGCTCTGGCTGAAGGATACCTTGTGCTTTCAGGGTGAGAGTTAACCTGAACTCCTGGGGATTTCCCAGATACTGATTTGTCACTGGCTTCCTCCAAGTCCAAGAATGACTTTCTTCTCAGCCTTGGGATTCCCTGGTGGTGTCCCATCCAAGAACTAACCAAGCCTGACTCTTCTTCCTTTTCAAGCCCAGACAAGGCCAATCAGGAGCGTCTGCAGTCACAATGGTGGCCATGACAGTGCGATCCAAGCTCTGCCTGTTCTCACTATGGCGCACATCCTGACTTTTTTGACCATGTCCTGCTGGCTAAGATGTAGGGGGAGGGGAGGGACCACTGCCTCTTTCATACTGCACTGAGAATTGTCATGCAACTGTGATATTCTCAGAGGAAAGCCTGATTGTTTTGCTAGGGCTGTAAATCCATGGCTTTGGGGAGGAAGCGGTCCGGTCAGTTTCCCTTCCTCTGGGATCAGAGGCAGGCCCCAACGGGGGGAGCAGGGCCCCAGAAACTCCTGCTTCCCCACTGGCCTCCATGGCTGGTGACTTCTGAGGTGAAGAAATGTCCAGGCGCGTTTGGATCCAAAGGATCTGAATCCTTTTAGCCATCGTCCTCCAGGGATAGCTGCGCAATTATGCGATGCAGAACGAGTATGTCTTCCTTCTCCAAGCATTTCTCCTCAAAGCCAATGCTTTCAGCTCCTCAGAGTCCCCTTGCCCGGATTGGTCAAACTGGGCAAGATACATCCTACCAAACATTCGGCCTGCAATATTGTCAGCTGGGCAGTAAGCCTGGGGTAGGTAGGAAGGGATAGAAAGAGCAAGAAAACCATGTCAGAATCCTCTTCCGCTCCCAAATTAGATTGCTAGGATCAAGAAATCTTGCATAAAGAGGAGTGTAAATTTGTCTGAAAGCCCTTGTACAGTATAAGAGCCACCGTGTTTCTCAGTTTTATGGCCAGATCTAGTTCACTTCCTGAGCTCTGCTTTTGGTGGGACTGATCCAAGGACACTTAGTTGCTCCTGTTTAAGTTTCTTTGCCTGGCATCCTGACCTGGGTAAGCAGCACCTAGTCTAGGGTTGTCCACAGGAGGTGGCCAAAAAAGTCAAGATGGCAGTTGTGATGGTGTGATCAAAGCTCCCCCCCCCCATTTTTTACTTTTTGGACCATGCCCTGGGGACACCCCTGACATTGTCTTTGTAATATGACAGATTCAGTGCCTGTCAGAGGAAGCAACTTTGTTCTGGGCTTTTATACACTCTTTTGGAAGGATGACTGCCCCCTTGTCAAACCCCAAAGAGGAAGATTAATCACTGAGCTGATACAGTAGCTTTGCCCCATCACCAATGGGTGCTGATGTTCTCCAGGAAGGTATAGTTTCCACCCATCATGGGAACACCCCAGTGAATTTACTTTTGAATAGACCTGTCCCCAAATCCTAAAGCGTTTGCTGCAGAACAGCTCTCAGAATTCCCAGCCTGCAGGGTTAGCAATCATCTTGGGTGGGGTTTGTGGTGCCACAAAGGTTGGGGGAAACTATACCTTTGGATTGCTCTGCACGTCTGTGCCTTCTGCTCTTCCAGATCCCATTGCAGAAGAAACGTCTACAGTTATGAGATAATTTAAAAGAAACGTTTCAGACTGACAGAGCAGTTTATAACCACCAAATATTTCAGAGAGGTAAGTGATGCCTTTTTTGCAGCCTGCTTGGAAATCCAAACCTGGTGGTGGGAGGTGGTGGCTTGCCAAGGTCCAGAAATATAGAATAGAACACCAGGGGGAAAAAAAAGAATTAAAAGGAAAAAAACTTGCCCGTCATTGTTTTCAGTGGCTTTGAAAAAGTTTCAAACCTAGAGACAAATGCGTTGAGATCTGTTAGCCCTGAGATCCTCTCTGTTCACAAACAAGATGTCTCTAGATCTCAGACCCCGGAGCCGTTCAGAGGAGGAAGAGGACTATCATCTGCCAGATGCCTTCTCCTTGGCTTCCTGCTGGATTTGGCAGGGTGCTCTTGGGAAGAGGACATGTGGGCCTTTGATGCGGCCTGTGGGACTCTGATGTCCAGAGGCCCTGGCGCAGAAACCCAGTAAAATGGAGATTTAGAAAAAGACTTGTCTCACTTCTCACCTCCCCAAACACCTTTGGATTGCATTTCGGTCCTGGATTTCTCAACTCTTCTCCTTGGACGTCCTAGCAAAGACCTGAATTGTCACAGAGTTGAGATCTCCATCAAAGAAAGAAAATTAAGTAGGAGAGAGATGTCAGGCAAGATCTAGTTCAGAACAATGATCCTGCACTTGACATCTTAACTGTTTTCTTGTCTTCAATTAGGAAACGACACGTAACTAGTAAGTGGGCATTCAAATTTTCAGGAAGAGGAAATCCCACATGGAGGTGATGCCTGACTCTGTTCACGTAGAGCTTCACTGAAACCCACAATTTGACCAGAAGTGCCTAAATTTTGTATGTTCTGTACTTTGCTACAAATGATGGTAGTAACAGGATTGGAAGCCACCCAACATCTTTTGCTACTTGCCTTCCAGCTTCAAGACGTGCGCACTGAGGAGGAAGCAAGGTAGTTGATTCCAAAGGTTTTTGGGGGAAAGTTTCTAGTAATTTTTCCATGTTTCTGCCTGAGTTTATATATTTCAAAATCAAATTGGGAGAATGGTGAAGAAAAGCAATAGAATGATCTTTGTCAGAGTCTCTGTTTCAGTGACAGTCTTTAGCTATTCTCAGGTTTTCTGTAATGTCTTTATACATTGTACAGAGAAGGGTTATTGATGACTTTGAATGTTATCAGTGCTTGCTTTATTGAAATGAGGCTCTTTAATTTTTTCCCCCTACGTGTTATCTACTTGGAGAATACACAAACAGTAAGGTGGTTATTTTAACAACGTCTGAACTTACTTTGAACTTTTATTTTTATTAGAGCTCTTTACTGAGGAATTTGGGAGGGAGAGCATGGGGAAAAAGCTATTTGTTTAAATTTTGATTGAGAACAAAGTCTTAACACTTGGACATCCCTCCCAAAGTTGCTATCCAGCATTAAAAAAAGAAGAAGAATTATGGGTGTTGGTAAAACGTTTTCTCAAGCAAGCCAGTTCTTTTTACAAACACTGGTAGCCATTCCACACAATGTTGGGAAGCAACTGGAATTGTGAAGATTAGAATTAAGGTTGATGCTAAGCAGCACTGGCACAATTAGTTATAGATCAAGACATGCGTAATGTCAGGGTTTCTCAGACAATGAAACTTTCAGTTGGGCAAATCATAGTAGGTTATGCCCAGATCAGAGTGAAGCCAGGAACAAAGCAGGAACCCCATTCCAAGCTCTCTGCTCCTGACCCAAGTAGATTGCCACCGGACACCAAGAGAACAACAGACAGACGGAGGAGGAACTGGAAAACAAAGCTCTCGCTCGCTCAGGCCATCTCCTCAGCCCGGGTCTTCCCAAGCTACGTTTCACTGGGCTCACCTAGCCCGCGAAGCAATAAAACGTGGGTGACCAAGCTGCACAATGGCTCAGTGTGATGCTGCAAACCCATCCTCAGCAACCTGCCGGCCAAGCAAGTCCCATTTCTGCAGACGGGAGGAACATGCATTTCTCCAGGTTTGGGGGACCCACCACGTCTCCCATGTGCAGCCAGCCAGGCCAATGACCCAAGTTAACATCTGTTGCTGCAGCTGACTAGGGGGGCTGAAGGATAGCAAGTTTTTCACAAGAAGGGAACCCTATCCTTTTTAAAATACACTCATCCTACTTTGCAGAAAAGTGTTCCAGTGACGTGACAACATCACGTTCGAAAGGGAATTTAATAAAAGTAAAGACCTCCTCCAGTCAAGCTTGGCTGCAGGTGACGATCTATATATACCCACTGATTTCTTGGCAAGGAGCTGCTGCTGCCTCTTTTGATGATCTTGCTTTCTACAACTCAGGCTAGTCTCTAGCCCTGGGATGTCCTGGTGGTCTCCCATCCAAGGAGAAGCCAGGTCTAACCCTGATCCAGAGATCAGCTCAGATAGGCTAGTGCTGCCACTGTTAAACCACTGGGGAATTGAACACACTGAATTCATTTTTAATTCTGTATTTGCTTTGTAAGCAAATTAAGACACACACATACAGTACAATCACACATAACTGACCCAAACCAACATTTGATTGCGGAGATGCAAGTGACAGGGCGCCTCTGGATCCATTCCTCAACACTTTAGCTAGCTAAGACCCTGCCTTCAGCTGCTCTGGGGGGAGGCATCCCCAGGAAGAGCTGGCCTGCAGGAGGCCACCTGTCCAGGGAGGGTCCCTACCTTTCCGCCATTCAGGTGGCAGTGCCAGCTCTCTCTTGGATCAGGGCCAGCAGTCTGTGCGACTGTTTGAGCAAGAGCTGAGGGAAATCGACCTCTGAACTGAAGAGAACAAATGCTGGCGAGGTGGTCATAAAGAAAGAGAAGCAAGAGTTAAGATGGGAAGAAAGGCCACGGCACGGTAGGCGTTATATGAAATCTGTGAAACGTCTGTTGCATTGCAGTGTGAAGTTCTAGGGCTGCTGGCCTTCTGTCCATCTGACTGCAGAGACAATAGCGTGGAGTGAGTGTTACGGGCCTGCATCTTTGGCTCCTGTTATTCTCATACGTTATTAGCAGGAATGAAAAAGAGAAATTTCTCATTAAAGTAATGCATCACACAAGGACTTGTCTCTACTTGTGGGTGCCTGCTACACCAACACACAAAATGCAGCTGCTGTGCTTAAACTCAGCGTACGCAAGAAAGCTGGCCTCTTCCCCCCGCCCTGCCCCCTGGATTAGGCCTTTCTCCTGAGTAATGGTCTAGAGTCCAGGACTGCCCTGTAGCACCCTGGCTCTTTCTTCTAATGATCAAACGCACTGAAAGTTGAGACTGTAGAATCGCTCATTATACTTTATTATTACCTGTGCTGTTATTTCAGTAAACTTATTGACAGACCACCTTTCTAAGATCAACAGGGATCATTAGTGGAAAAAAGGGGTTTGTGAAAGCTGTCAAAGAAAGATCATCAGCTTGAAATGAGTTCCTTTCTTAGATATTTATGGCAATGCGTGTTTATTCAATGGACAGAGGAAGTTCTCTTTGGATTTCTAAAGAGTCGATATGCACCCTTTGGAAGCATGCTGGAATTTTAAAATGTTAGCTGGAGTTCGCACTGCTGTTTGGGCTGCCATCTGGAGGAGAAATGAACAGGGAGAAACAGAAGAAGGAGAAAGAGAAGGAAGAAGAGAGGAAATGAACCGAGAGCCCAGATGACACTGTGTTGGCGTGCAAGTTGGAGAGGGAGAAGATGTTTCTCCCTCTTGGTCCCGCAATGCAGGAGGGAATGGAAAAGTTCCTTCTGTGCCACTTAGAAGTGATTAATCAGTTAGATTGAATGATTGCAAAGCTTTTGATTAAAGCAATTCTTCACCGATTGTAGAGCAGATGTTTAATATTTTTTAAAAACTGCCTGAGGTTGACGCTGTTTCAGAAGAGAGATCCCCTTCTATGAGAGAGGCAGTGGAAAAGCCTCTTCTCCGATGAGGCCTCCTTGGGCCTCCGTACATTTGCATCATGCAAAGCAAAGCTTAAATGCAACCCCTTGAGATGCTTCAATCCATAGTCAATCAACCAGGAGCAACATTTGAGGTCTTCTACAAAAGAGGTCTTGGGGATGTAATAGCCCTGACAGGCTTATAATGGTTTAATCAAACCCTTTCTTGTGATCTGTACAGACTGCCAGTTTTAGGGGGTGCTCAACAAATATGTTTATTATTTTTCTTTTTACTGTTCTTCCTTCATTCTGAGGTTTAAATACAAGTATGCATGGAAGGACTCTTGGCAAGTTTTTTCCGACAAATGCCACATCGAAGGTGCACCAACCCCTGAAGTCAAACTTCAGTGGTGTGGAATTGGCAACCTGCAAAGTCTTTGGTGCCTCTAATTCCCATCCTTGTTATGTGTGAGTCAGGCTTAGAGCAATGGGAGGAAGGGCTCATCCTTTGGCCATGACTAACTTAGTCCAGATCAAACCCAAGGAATGCACCTCGGAGAAGAGCTTGCGTTTATTTTATTTGTTTTGAGTTTTGGTTGCTTTATCACATGCCTCAGCATAGTTTATAATCGTCAACAAGTGACATAATTGCATACGTTTGTAAGAACAAAATGTTCCTCAAGTGTTTCCATTAAAGAAGCACTTATAGGGAGCAGTGAGGGAGGGGGGAAAAGGGGGGCAATAGCCATTTTGCATTATTACAAGAGTTTCAGAGACCATTCGGATAAAATGTGTCCTTCATTCTTCTGCCTCCTACATTTGTCTGCCTCCCGGCAAAAAATATTGTCATTTGGACATTCTTAGATGCTGGACAAGAGAAGAGAAATTTTGATTGTAATACTTTTAGAAATGTCTATTCAGCCATGTATTTCCCCTTTAATTTGTATGTAACCCTATAACGGCTCCCTTATTAGTTTTATCCCCTCCTGTTTTGTGTGCTTTTATAGTTTTTTTATTTGTAATTGTTTTTATGTATTTATTCTTTTTCATTCTTGTATGCTGCCCAGAGTCACTTTGTGTGAGATGGGTGGCTATATAAATATGATAAATAAATAAAATGAATAAATAATGCCTCCTTCCTTCCTTCCTTCCTTCCTTCCTTCCTTCCTTCCTTCCTTCCTTCCTTCCTTCCTTCCTTCCTTCCTTCCTTCCTTCCTTCCTTCCTTGTTATCTGAAAACAGAAAAGTTTATTAAAATACAATATATGGGAGTGGAATGTTTTTTACGATTACATACACAGTTTTGTTGAAAAGTAAAATCTTATTGTTCGGGTCAGACCTCCCTCCCCCCATTAAAATTAATAAAACAGAACTATGGAAAGTATTCTAAGAGAAAATCATCTCCCATTCTAAAGTTGTGTATCTTGGAAAACTATGCTCATAATCAAATCTTCTGTTTTGTTTATGCAAAAAATATTTAACATGAGGCATCCTGTGGGGTTTCTTTGATTTTCATAGCTCTTTTGGAGACAGAATGCAAAGTGGAGAGTTAACATAAACAACTACTGTAATGTGTGTGGACATCTTTAAAACATTAATTTTTGATGTTTTTAATAAATACTTTGTACTTTAGAACTATGCAGCTGCTATAAACCTTCTAACCTGATTGGGAAAAGTTCTCTCCTTGTTTAGTAGCGCAGATCAGAAAAACAGGGGTCGGGTTCTTCCAGGGTTTCAGTCTCACTACCGAGGTGAACTTCAGCGGCAAAGAGGTAGCCTATCTTCTGAGGCTGCGTCCCCACTTGCCCTCCCACCTGCCATAAACGTGGTCTGGCAACCTCTTTTTTGCCTTCATCCGATCCACAGCTGGGGAGTGGGACACGCTTCAGTCATCCTCGGCTGCGCTTTTGTTAAAGCAGTATCCTGACACCACACAAAGAGAGTCGTACAAAAGTGGTGGGCTTTGTCACCCATTCCACCGAAGTTGGAGGATTGGCAGTGATTGAGTACAGAGGCAAGAGAGGAAGGAGAGAGATCAGCCATGAGAAGAGTTTTTGGACCTCTCAAGGAAGGGTGGAGAGCACCGTAACGTGGTGGTAACACCAACGGCTCTACGCCATGTTAGGAATTGAAACGGTTGGGTGGTGCTTCTCCATCAGATCTATTTATCTGTCTGGCAACCTCTTTCGGCTGACTTGGAACAGCTCTCATCTCCAGTGGATGGTGGTCATCCAGCTTTCTACAAAATACACTTGTTTTCTACCTGTAGGAAAGTGTGGTGGTGGGACACTGAATTGTGCCAGACTCTCACTGAAGCCCAGTTTAGGTTTTACCAATAAAAAACAGGCCAAATTCATGTCAAGCAGAGAAGTTTAAAATATACAGATGGACATGTAGAATTTAATACAGGTGAAAGGAAGTGATGGTTCAGAGTTCTTTCACCCCCAACATATCATCCAGACATGTCAGAGCAAAGACAACTATCTCTTGTCTCAAAAGATACTGCTTTGCTTCCAAACCATTTTATTTCAGCATCCCCTAATCTAATCCCCTAACTGGAAGAAGGAGAAGGAGAAGGAGAAGGAGAAGGAGAAGGAGAAGGAGAAGGAGAAGGAGAAGGAGAAGGAGAAGGAGAAGGAGAAGGAGAAGGAGAAGGAGAAGGAGAAGGAGAAGGAGACAAAGCAATAGAAAATGAAGACGCTAAAATGCTCTGGGACTTCAGAATCCAAACAGACAAGCACCTGCCACACAACACTCCAGACTTAACAATTGTTGATAAAAAAGACAAAAAGTCTGGATAGTGGACATTGCAATACCTGGAGACAGAGGAATGGAAGAAAAAGAACTGGAGAAAATTAAAAAAAAAATACAAAGACCTGCAAATAGAAGTAGAGCATCTGTGGCAAAAGAAAGCAAATATAGAACCAATAGTAATAGGCTCCTTGGGCGGAATCCCAAAACATTTGGAGTACCACTTGATGACCGTTGGCATTGACAAAATCACCATCAGTCAATCGCAAAAGGGAGCTTGACTTGGAACAGTAAATCATCCTGCGACGATCCCTTTAACCCCATCTAACAACCACCTTGCCTATCCCAGGTCCTTGGGAAGAACTCGATAGGTGGATAAAAATGCCAAATCCAGTCTGAACAACTGGCCGACTGTGCAACCAACCATAATAATGTCCAGGTTTGGGAAAAGTTGTTTCTTGCAGTCTGTTGATCCCTTTGGTTTATCCAAGGGTCAGTTTCGTAAAGAGTGAGTGGAATCTGTACCCTGGGAAGCAATTTAAATGGGGAGATTTGTGGCGCTGCTCACCTGCCAGCAGCGTACCAACAAGTAGGTATTCACAGAAACCCCCTGAGGCAAGGAGAGCGACAACGGAAGGGTGGCACAACCCCTTTGGTCCCAGCGCCCCAGCAGTGGCTCTTGAGTACTGGCCTGGCTGAAGGCGTCTGGCCAAACGATTTGTCTGTGCTGCTGGAGGGAAGGCATCTTCCTCACATCTGCCGGGAGCAGAGGGGCAGCTGGGTCGCCACCCAGTTTGGTCTTCCCACAGAGAAGACCAGCCAGAGGGCTCCTGCCTCTCTTTCCCAACAGTCCAGCCTCTGCTTCCTAAAATGGCTTCCTTGTTTTGCCTCATAGCAGGGCCTTTCAGCCCACTGGTAAATCACAGCTGGATTGCAGATTAAAACTGGCTCTTTCTTCACTGTATGTCCAGATGTCGGTCTCTTTGTATTATATCAATCAAATCCATACTTTTCCCGCTCTCAGAAGGACATGGAACTGCACTAAACATTCTTTAGGCTAACGTGAAAGGTGATTAATAAATAATCAACATCAAGGTTTTTCTGTTTTTGCTTGGGAAACGCACGTATGTTGGCAACTGTCAGCTTTCATGTGAAACTGTTCTCCTCTGCAACAGCCAATCCAACACTGGTTTCCAAATCAAACTGTGGTAATAAATCAATACTTTCCCTTAAAGAGAGAGAGAATGTGAAATTTCCAATTTTAGCTAAGATTGAATATCTGCCAAGCTTTTTGGCAGCTGCTGAAAAACAAATGTGAGTTTTTTCCAAGCACGATTCTCACAGAGTTCTCTTTAGTAAGATTTACTGAGAAGGATAGGATGGGTTTCAGGAATTCCAGCAACTGAACAATTTCCCACTTAGAACCAATAAATCCCTGTGTATATTTGGTGGAGACTTTTTTATTTTCTTTCTAACAGCTCTGCAGGGTCAGGTGAGGAAGAAGGCCCCTTCCGTGTTAATGGAGACTCCAGCAGCTGATTCTTTCCATAATGGACTCTTGATCAGTTGGGAATCATCCGTTACATCATCTTTAGTTCAGACACATCCAGGAATACTTAAGCTATGGGTCTGTAGTGATGGGCAAAGCCGAGGAACGGGGACTCTGTTGCTCTCTAAATGTTGCTGAAGCGCATCTCCCAAGTGCCTTAACTCAAGTGAGGGACGCTGAGACCTGTGGTTGCATAATATCTGGAGGCCTCAGGAGGCCCAGCCCTTGTCCGGACAATCAAGCATCCATCATTGAAGCTGCTCATAAGATGGAGATGCAAGGAGTTCTCTTTGCAGAACAGATGTGTAATCTGAGAGGAAAAAAATGGAAAGATGGGTTGTATTTTGAGTGTGCATCATGATGCCTTAAAAAGAAACACTTTCTCTTTGGTTTATTTATTTAGTGGCTTTTAACCCTTGCCTTTCCACTACCATCTATGTCTGTGATGCAGACCCCGACCAGCTTCATTTCAGCAAGGTGGCTGCTTCGTCAGGGATACGCAACCTCTCTCCTGTTGGGAGAGGCAGTTGGACTTTCACCTGAATGCCAGGGAGGAGACAAGGCCATGGAAGAATTTTCAGCACTACAGAATGAAGTTTGGATCCAGAAAATTCTGGCTGTTTAAATTAGATGCAGAAGAGGAGGCTGGCCCTGGGTTGCACCCAGGACTGAGAGTTCCACCAGGACTCCCCAGATGTTGATTGTCATTATGCTTAGTCCTGATCTCCATAAAAGTGGAAGTACCTCTGGGCACACAGAAGACAGCTGGCTGACTGGTACAAAGAATAGATTTCATATTACACCTTTTGATATTTGACTCTAAAATGCACTTTCATCCCTGCGTGCCCATGAGACAACATCTCTTGGAAGAGGATTCATTGTTCCCAACATCAAGAGAGCATCAGCATCAGCTGAAATGTTTTTCCAGGTTCTGGAAAGAAGAAGCACATTTCTCTTGTTCTGCATCTAATCTAAATTGCCAAACCCTTTATAATAAGGAGTGCTATTTATGGAGTGCTTTCTGCACTTGAAAAAGTACATTTCCAATTGGTAGGATGGCTCGTACCTTCTTTCAAGGTGTGAATTATCTCCAAATTACAGGTTTAGTTCCTGAGGCAGGACAGGTTTAAAGGGTCTGCCTAAGGCTATCTTCAGGAACATGAGTCAAAAAATGTTCAACTTCCGTTGGAGTGGTTGGACCAGATTTTAAAATGTGTTAGCATTGTAGCTGAGAACACAAAACCTGCTGGCATCTTCTCATATTCTATTCTTGAGCTGGATAAATGAAGCTAGTTCTAATTCCCTGAGACTGATACTTACACGGAAGCTCAACATCTGTTCCCTTAGACGTGTGGCATCCCAGAACCCAACAGAGTTAAAGCCAGATGTTTTCAGTCTGGAGACTGCTGTAGAGAGCTGGAGTAGGCATTGTGTCAGCCAAGAGAGAGGCCCCCGTCCTGCAGAGCCTTCTTGGCGTGGCTGGGAGCGAAGGGATATGTTTTTGCGGGGACTGCCGTGCCCAGCAATGTTTTGCCCTGAGGCAGACAGCGTGGGCCATCAGGGCTTTGCTGTGAAGGCAGGAAAGGGAAGGTTTTTGAGAGAGGATTTAGGGCCATTGTGAGGGAGCCGTAGCAGAGTAGGCACTTGGGTTATTCTATGCACAGCTGGTGGGACATGCTGTGCCAGGGCATGTCAGAAGAAGGCATAGGAGTGAAGGTACACAGAAAGCCAAGCTGGCTCTTTTGCTGCTCGCCACTAGCCATCGGTAGATGGGCAGGTCCTGAGGGCACTGACTGCTGCCCCACCAGCTGTGAAAGTGGGGGATGCAAGGCCGCCTTCTGCAACCCCCACCATTTGAAAGGGTTTGTACCTACCCTGGAAAAAATGAGCAAGCAAAACCAGATGGGGCTCTTTCACTGGTTCACGCCATAAGGAAGTGCAGCAAGTGGGCGCAATTTGGCTAATTATTGCTGGCTGTTGGAAATGTTTGGAGATGGCATAGAGCTTCCAGAGAAATGATACGATTCTGCAGCTGATTCCCTCCCATGTCCTGGCAACGTATTTTAGTCACCTTGTCTATATTCATTAAAGCGTTTCTCACTGATGGTAAATGCAATAAAACTGGAACTGAGCTTTTTGGCAGTAGCTACCGAAGACCTGAAATGCATTTGTTAAGATGCTTTTCTTGTAGGACTGATGTGAAATGAGGAGCATAAACACTGTGAAGGATAGAGGTATGGCTACTGTAAGTTCTGTGGACCAGGTCACAACGTTTATCTATGTGCAATAAATCTGCATGAAACATTTGATGTGCGTGGGTATGTATCTGTGTGTGTAAGTTGTATATCTAATTTGTAAGCTATCACATGAAATTATTTGTAGATAACCCAATGAAAGATAAAAATACTAGCTTAAAGAAATAATACAAAACTTTATGAAACAAATGTTTCATATGCAACAAATGTTTTGCATTGCTTCAGGTGGAACTTGCTAAGGAGCCATATAATTCTCAGTTTAGACGGAAGCAAAATATCCAGGCAACGGTTCTGCTGCAACTCAAAATCCTGGCTCTTTGCCTGAAATGATGGTCTGCCGACACTCCTCTGTCTTCAGGGGTCTCTTCCCTCGAGTCTTCCTGTGCGAGAAGCCCTGAGATTGCTACCCCTTCCTGAGATGGGTGCTGCTCTGGAAGACGCTCGTCTGAGACGGTGTGAATTGGACCAGCCCTGCCAGAGCTTTCCTAACGCTTAAAAATCCACTCCCGATTTGCTTAGTACTTCTCCCTAGTGGAATCTGGAAAGATTGAGGCTCAGCGTTAATGCTGAACTAGTGTTTTCTGGCCCGACGTTGCTTGCTCAGCCACTGTGGAAGAGTTTATGAAACCTCAATCCACTTGTAGATCTCCTCTAGAATGGGCACAGGCAGAATACATACATACATACTGTACGTACAGTACACAGGGGTGTGTAATTATTGAATAGGAATATTCAGAGATTTTTGCTGAAGAGCTGAGCTATGAAGTTTGCTGAGAAATTCCGGCTGAGAAACCCAGTTTGTGACATTACAGTTCAACTGAATTTGGCAAAAACGTAGCCTCCTCATTTCTCCCCAGTAATCTACATCATAAGATCATAAACTGGAAAAATACCTCTTAGATTTATAGACTGCTGAAATCAGAAGATAATTGTGATAGAAACTTTGGGTCATTCTTTGTTACCATACTCTGGGTATCTCCTTACGAGTGGACTGCCTATAGACGTAGAGTTTGTATGGACAAGTATAATGAAATATGGGACTCATTTATACAAAATACAATAGGTTAAAAAAACCCCTTCATAGTTAGATAAATGTATTAGAAATATATACACACTTGAATAATACTAGCATTAGGTTAGATAATATGTAGACTTGTGATTGTTTATTGTTATAATGACATGTTTTTTTTTCCTTTGTTGTATTTCTTTCACTTTTTTGTTAAAGCACTATTTGGGTGTTTTTTCTTCTTCTTTTTTTCTCCTCTCCTTGACAATGTAGTTTTCTCTATCATTATTGTCTTTGTATTTTGTTCTTTTTCTTTCCTTCATTAAAAAGCAATTAAACTTTTTTAAAAAAAATATTCTGTTTATGAGAAGATTATGTTGAGATGAATATGGTTTCATTTACTTTTGGAAACAATCAGAGAAAACAAAATCCCTCTTGGTGGAAAAGACCAGTATGCTACGCACATCTAACGATTAGAGTCAGAGCTGTTTTTGTAAAGAACAGTACAGCACCAAGTGATCTGGGGGCAGTTGCGGACCACCTTTTTGAGAAAGCCAGTGGGCAGGAGGACACAGCAAAGCCCCCCTCCTCTTTCGGGATCGCAAGAGACAGTTAAGAGGATTGCGTGGCGTAAGACATTCTTCCCCGGACCGGCTGTTGCCTCAAGAGCCACCTAGCACGATAACTCAAGTATGACCACCTCTTGCCTCAGCTGCCCTTGCATTGTTTCCCCCATCATCTTGCTTTTTAACTACAAAGGAGTAGGGCATGACAGCAAATTTTCTACTTCCACTTCTAGTTCTTTCCTGTACCCTTAGTTGCATACTCCTGGCAACCCTGGGCTGGAGGGCCTGTTTCTCTTTCACTTGGATTACACAGAGCTCTCAAGGGAGAAGTCTTGAGGGGGTCCACCAAGGCACCATAGTCTGGCACTTACCTTTGGCCATTCCAAAATGATACAATTTCAACTTGTACAAAATCCTCAGTCGTATATCTTGTGGCTTCTCCCTCTAAACAAGGGCAATTTCTTTCACTCTTACAGGTTAATTTAAACAAACAAACAAACAAACAAACAAACAAATGCAATCGAACCATGCAGCTGTGCAAAACAACAGCAACCAAATTATTCCAAACAATTCTAAGATACAGTTGTTGTTGTTTAGTCGTTAAGTCGTGTCCGACTCTTCGTGACCCCATGAACCATATTGCGCCAGGCCTTCCTGTCCTTCACTGCCTCCCTGAGTTTGCTCAGTTTCATGCTCATTGCTTCAGTGATGCTATCTAACCATCTCATCCTCTGCCGTCCTCTTCTCCTTTTGCCTTCAATCTTTCCCAGCATCAGGGTCTTCTCCAAAGAGATCTCTCTTCGCATTAGGTGGCCAAAATATCTGAGCTTGAGCTTCATTATCGATCCTTCCAATGAGCAATCAGGGTTGATTTCCTTTAAGATTGACTGGTTTGACCTCCTAGCAGTCCAGGGAACTCTTAAGAGTCTTCTCCAGCACCACAGTTCAAAGGCATCAATTCTTCGGCGCTCAGCCTTTTTTATGGTCCAGCTCTCACAGCCATACATTACTACTGGATAAGATACAGTACAGAATGATAACTTCTGGAGAGCAGGAAAACCAAAACAGGGTAGCTGGAAAATAGATTGGAAAAAATGCCTGGATGAATCAGAAAAGTTGATCTACTGCTGGCGAGGTGGGCACAACAGCACATTTATGCTTCTAAGGAGGTGGAATCTTATAGCCACAATTTGTTCCGTGAATCATCTGATAAGAGCGACACGCATAAACACGGGAAGGTTTGATAGCTGCCATCTTGACTTTTTTGACCATGCCCTGCGGATACCCCTGTGCCTAGTCCAAGGAATGGACGAGGAATAGCAAAGAGGAGGAGGAGGAGGAGGAGGAGGAGGAGGAGGAGGAGGAGGAGGAGGAGGAGGAGGAGGATAGCTCTTTAAAGTTTCATGAGATTAAAAAAATAAGATGAAGGGGAAAGAACCCTGTGAGCTCAACTAAGGTGAGGCAAGATGTCGTTATGTTTGAGTTGTCATACTAGGTGGCTTCTGAAGTATGGATCTCTCTCAAATCAGGGTTTCTGAACAGGTGCCCAAACAGCTACAGCTGTTCCAGGTTGTGTGGAAAAATAGCCACTTTCCGACATGTCGCCCAGTATGTGTTGATTCTTAGATGCGTCCCGAAAGGATGGGTTTGTGCCCATTGAAGTCTAGGCGAGGGAGAAGAAGCTGCTTATCACGAAGGCCGGCTTTCTAAGGCCAAACAAGGTGAAAACACCCTGGGCTGAAAGTGAGGCCGTAAGGGATCAATCACCTCTTCCGAGTTCGATTGGAAAACTAGAAAGCAGCGCCTGAGGGCACATGTGCAAATGGCAGGCGTGACTCTCATCATCACACATCAACAGCTTCCCAGAAGCAAAATAAAGGGAAGACTCAAACATGTTTCCTTTCTGAAGAAGGTAATGAAGACTGTGGTAGGCTACAGAGGGAGAAGTAAAGTCCACCACAGCAATCGACACTCCTCCCACAGATTTCAAGTGAAAGTGGACAGATTGTAAGAAAAAATAGATTTTGTTCCCCAAATTATACTGAATGCAGTCCCCATGTCTCTTCTGATAGGTAACAACCTGAACTGAATTACCCAATGAAATTAAGATTCAGTCACTAGGTTTATTGGAGCACCCATCAACAAAACAAGTATCTTTGTGTCATCTTGGTCAAAAGAAGGCATCTCCTTCCCCTGAATTCCTTCCAGCATGTCTCTTTTGTTGTAAAACTTCCACTGTCAACTTCTCCTAGACAGACCAGCATTCCTTTGAAGTCACAAGACCTGGAGATGATTTACCAAAGGTTAGCGACTATTCTGAGCAACCAACACAGGAAGGAGACAAAGTTAGCCTCAGTTACCTTTCTCGACCTTGGGCCCTCCCAGTAGTAGGAATCTTCCACAGGATCCACATCTGAGAAACGCTCTTCAAATGTTATTGGGATCAACGTGGTCGGAGAAAGTGTGGTCAAATGGCCAATGTATGGGATGCTTCCAAACACACTTCGCTCTAAGCAAGGACCTTGTCGGTAGTGATGTTTAGAAGTTGATGGTGGTAGTAGTATTTAGGCGGTCAGAAAGGAATCTGTTTGTTGTCCAGTTTTTTTATGCATAAGAATAATTTTGAATTTACCCAGAAAGAAGATGATTCTGAATTTCAGATGGTTCCATGAAAGGAAGATCAGACAGATAAAAATTATGTAATTCCAGTCAATTGTGTGATGGTGTCGTAAGGTGTATCCTTGACCCTATACAGACCCATGGCCACAAGGCTTCTAAATAACAATACATTTTGTTGGATCAACAATAATTGTTGAAAAGAAATGATTGGACAAAATGAGCTGGTTAAAATAGATTCAAATTAATCTCCTAAAAAACATGTCCTCTCTAATTTATTTAATATATTTATATGTTGTGGGCTGTCCCACACTTCCTCCCAAGAAATTAAAGGCCTCTCTCTCCCCCTTTTTATCTTTACAATAACCCTGTGAGGTCAAGCTGAGAAAGGGAGGGACAAGGTTGATCATGTGAACAGGGTTCATGATGATTGTAGTCTAACCCTCCAGAGGCTATGCCAGACTAGGTCTCAGTAAAGATAAACCCAATATCCTCGAAGTGCTTTTTCACACACTTCTGTATAAGCCTGTGCTGGTCATGATCTCATGTGTAAAGAGGTCACAATGATAGCTTTTATGATGGCATTTAAATGGAATGCAGGGCAAATTAATTTGCATCTGAGAATCCAGCGGTGAAAATCCCAGGCATTCTTCAAAATAATCCCTTCCTCTGCCTATATAAAATTATTATACATTTGTAAACACAGACTGATATTCATAAACCTATTTTGGTAACTGTTAAATGCCAGGCAAGTTAATACTCAGGCAGTGGGACAGCTGTTCACATATGCCTTCAAATAAGGATTCGATTACCTTGGAGAAAAGAAAGAACAGTGTTCACACATTGCTATTGGGTGACTGCAACGTTTCTTAGGTGAGTCGCCACCACTGCAGCAAGAACGTCATCAACCAGTCTCACTTCAGCCACGGCAGTGTTTGCACATTATTCTTAACATCTAACTTGTAGACCATCAGGGCAACTTATGCAGGAAGCCACGATAGATCAGTTCAGATCTAGGCCAATAGTGTCTTCCCTGTGTGAAAGCAGCTCTTCATATCAGAAGGGAGCCTTGGCCATGTTGGGCTTGAAGGCTTTTTCATGCCAAGTGGGTATTTCCTAGGATGTAGATCTTCCACTTGGTAGTCCTGGTGAGGGAATTTAGTCTCCTACTTTGCTGGAAGCACCTGAACGCAGCTCAGACAGCTGGGTCATGGAGGCTGCTCTTGCACTGATATGGAAGGCAAAGATGACCTTCCGATCCTTCCACTCCTAAGATTCTGTTCTGAATTTCCCTGGAAACAGAGAACAACAGGTCTGTCTAAACTTACTAGCTGTAGACCACAATCCAACTTCCATCCTAATTCATCATTTATCATCCTAGCCCTGGATAGAAAACCTAAATACTTTCTACTAAAAATAGAAAGCCATGTTCAGACAGCCAAATTCCTCTTTTCATGTGACTCTTATGGCACTCTGCTTCATGACCACCACGATACGCAAAACGCAAATCCTCTTAAACCTGGACACCGTTTTCAAAGCAGCTACTCTCTAGCTTTTACAGGGAGACCAGGGACAGCTGAAGGACAAACAAACATTTTCCTTAAAAGTAGAACCTAAACTATGTTTGCTCTTCATAGTCCAAACCGTGTGGTCTGCTGCCCAAGCGTAACTAGAGTTTAAATCATGGCCTTGATTCAAGCCTTCCCTGCTGAGTCCTTTTTCTCTAAAACAGCTTCTCCTAATTCTGGGTTTGCTAAATGTCTTGAGCTTCAACTCCCATAATCTTCAGCCAGCATAGCCAACTGCTGGCTGAGAATTATGGAAGTTAAAGTCTAGTCCAGGTGGCAGGAAGCAGTCAGGTTGGGGCAGCTGTCTTTAAAGCTGCCACAGGGAGTTGGAAGTCAGCCCCCCCCACCCCCACCCCCACATTCAGTTGGCCATTGTCATTCCTTGACTGCCCTTCCCAACTCTGCCTAGTTCCCAGCCTGAGAGATGAAACAGGCAGGGAACCAACCCCTCAAACTTTGGAAGGCGTCACTTCTGCAGCTCACCCCGCTTAAGGGTTTCCATGACTCTGGGTTCTCATCACTGCTCATTGAGAATTAAGAAGGGAGAAGAGGAAGCACGCCTGTTCCATTTTCCAGGAGAAGCTGATTTTCTATCTCTTCTCTCCAATAAAGTTCCCATGGCTCTATACAAAGGATGAGTTTGTCCCTTAAGAAACTGAAGTACGGCCAATGCAGCTCAAGGCAATCATAAAACCATAAACACAAAAGCTAAAATACAACACGGTCTGGATAAAATCAGCCATTCAGACTCCACTTACGCAGGTAGAGATTTGGGAATGTAGCCAGGATGTGCCTGAGGATGAATGCAAACCTCATACGCATCTCACCCTAAATCCCAGAGGCACTTGCATCTCATCAGAGCCATGACTTTTTTAAAAAGTTAGGGAGGGGGATAAGCCCAAGTGAGGACAGATTGGATCCCCAGGTTTCTTTCTCAGTACGTTTAAATAGATCTGGCCTTCTGGTATCCAGAGCTCATTTTGCTCTGACTGTTTCAGCTTCTGGATTCTTCCTCCGTGGTTTTCAGCAGCTCTGTTTCTTCCAGCCCACCCTTCTAGGTCATGGTGTTGTCCCTCACTTTGGAGCCTAATCCTGAATCCACAAGAGCGAGAAACCTGCTTTTGAAAAGCTACCCTGTCCGTCTCAGGAAACCCAATTCAAATGGGATCATCCAGATTTCCTAGAGCCCCCAGGTGCTAAACACAAAGCACTTTGGTAAACCCTAATGGGCCAGGCCTTTCCTTCTCAATTTTTCCTATGCACGATAGGCTGGAGAAGGAATTTTTATGGGCCAAGCAGATGGAAATACCAAGACTGGAGGAAGGTGGAAAGCTTTTGAATACATGCTGAATTGTGTAATGCTAAATTCTTAAGGACAGCATGCAGCCCCCACCCCCACCCCCATTTACAATTAGTGGTCTAAGTTTGAATGTGACACTTATATTTAAACTGCACTGCCTCTAGGAACATGGAAGGGCAGGGAGGGGGGGAGAGGGAAGGACCCACGTTGTAGATTTCTGCAAGTCATTTGCTTCCTGCAAAGTGCCTGAGCTCTCCCAGTCTTGCAAGGTTTTGGGAACAGCCCATCACTGTGTGCAGGCTTTGGTGGGAATACGAGAGAAGCAACGTTGAATGACATCTTGTGCAATAGCATCCTGTGATGGAGCACTTGGATGGAGCAACAGTCGTATTTGAAGCCAAAGTCTTAGCGGGAGGGGGACACCTTCTTGTGCGTGAGAAGCTTGGAGATCCCCTGGGGTCACTTCATTTCACAGAACTCAAAGCCAGCAGGTAGCTTCTTGCTAAGCAAATCATGGCATCAGTGCCTAAAGCAAGTGGAGGTGGTGAACAGTGTACTTGAGTTTCAGATGAACGCCTTTGTAAATGATATCAGCTTAATTCGCTTTTGCAGGGTCCGTGACAGGCTCCTTCTGAATCTTCTTGATGTTTTTCTTGGTACCAAGTAAGCTGAGACCTGGGCGGAGAACATGGAGACCCTCAAAGGTGGAGAAGTTACTAATGTTAAATGAATGGTTGAATCTAAAATATTTTCCAGTTCTGAATGCGTTAATTAAACCAACCACAAAACAGAACCACTGCACTTGAGTCTTCTGCGAATTCCCAGGTAATTATCATTCAGGAATTATAATGGGGGGACTCAGCATAGCAGATTTCTGTATGAACACTTCACTGCAGATGTTTGTATCCTTTAGCATGATGCAATCAGTCCGGTGCGGTCTTGTGGGCATTTCAAGCCATGTGGAATGACCAGGTTTCTGTGCAAGAGAACTTTTGTATATCTTCAAAGCTTCCACCACCAAAAAATCCTGCAGGGATATTGTGATCTTGAGGTTCTGGAAATAATCAGGTTCTTCAGATTTTCAGAAATTAGGAAGTCCAGTCGGTTTTTAAGAAGTGAGTCAGCTTTTTAATAGCTTCAGTGCTATTGACTTAAAACTGGAGCAAGGGATTTCAGGAAAGTAGTGAGAGTACTGAGAGTGGCTGAGGTCTGGATAGGTTCTCTCACCATAAAAGGCAGTGTGTGCACTGGGAAGAGATGAAGGGACAAGTGAGAGTTCCTCAAACTGACTCAAGAGATGTTCCCCTTTGGATCGGGAGAGACCGCCTGGGATCCTTCCAACTCCTGCAGAAATACCTGCAGCCCTTCATTCTCCAACACTTTGAAATCTCACCTACAGTCTAGTGACTCATGAACATCATGATCTCTAGAGCAACTTGGAAAACTTGACACCAAGCTGGCACCAAGTGGTGTAAATCATCGTTTTGCACTGACAAGAAAAGAGCAGGCTCCTGTCATAAATCACAAGAAGGTGATGGAGGCTGAGATATCATGGAAGGGCACATTTCTAATATAATTTGCTGAGGCAGATAAGATGGAGAGAAAGATCTGCCCAGTTACGCATGCTGAAAAATGTGCTTTGACTGCTCTTTGCTCTTCCTTCCATATGCTTCAAATAGCTTCCAATAAAAAAAAAATCTAATCACAGTATTCATTACATTCTCTAGTTGATGAAAATTAACAGTTTGTAATGGCATGATCAGATGTAGCCAATGTCCTAGGACTGACTCAAGCAAAAGACACCACGGCCCAGCTCCAGACCAAACCGATCAACTAACATATCCACTTACAAACTGTAACTTTGTGTATGTGTATATATATGTGTGTGTGTGTGTGTATACACATACATACACACACACACATACATCTTCTCCTGAAAGAAATTTAAGGGTAGTGATTTACAAAATGTTCTAATCCACACTGTTTCAAATTCAAAATGCCCCATTTCAAGAATAAAATACCTCATTTTGAATGCAAAAGGTCACTTCAAGTCCCAAACGAACTGTTTTGAGTATCTGGAGGGGGCTTCAAGGGGGAGCTGTTCTGCTTCACTTTAAAAATATGCTTAAAACTGCCCATCTTGAGTTTGAATCATCCATTTCACTGTCAAAATGGGGTCTTTGACAAAATGGACGGAAGCAAAGCGTTTTCCCCACCCCTGCTCCAAGGCCTTGCTGTTCCACTGGTGTCACCTCTTTCCAGCAACACCCTGACTTTCCACAAGAAAGGCAGGGGGTCAGTTGGACCTGGGGTCCTTCCCTGATTGTAATATTATTTCCTACTTTGGACAGAGGCTTGTAGAAGGCAGCCCAGGCTAAAAACTGACTTCATGAAATGCACGTGATCGGCACTCCAGAGCAGGGTCTCCCCAAATTCTGCTACATTTGCAGCCATTGCAGGACCAGGCAGAAGCGGATAAGGATGCTCTCAGGCTGATTGGCGCAGAGGTGGTTGGAAGGACGTCCACAGCTGTACAGAGTAAGAGGCAAGGTTGCAGAACCGATTTAGTCACAGAAATGTGAGAATCAGGCAAAAGGGGTTCTCAGGCAACTAAAGCAGATGAGCAGGAACTCCGTGGTACCAAACTGATCTGGTTGCTGATTTGGGTTTTCTTATGCATATCTGACAGAGGCCGGAAAATGGTATTTATCTTTAGTACTTCTCTCAGTGGGTGTGTCTTTATGTATCTGGAGGGTGGCCTGATTCAGAGGATATGAGAGGCCCACAGGACCCCACTTGTAGAGCTCCTCTTTCTGACTCAGATTCCTCCCTCTGAGTAATTGGCAAGGCGGCAAGTGAAACCGGGACTGCTCTTTAGGGAGGTCCATGTGGGGCAGGGGGGATCAAAAAAGTCAAGTGGTAGCCATGACAATGCAATTGAAGCGCTGCCCCTTTCGTATGCACATTGCGATCTCTAGAGCAACTTGGAATACATGACACCAAGTTGGCACCATAAATCAGAAGAAGGTGACAGAGGCTGAGATATCACAGAAGGGCCTACTTCTAATCGTAGGAGCTGAGGTCCGCCCGTCTCAAGATTGACAGAGCAGCTGGGAGAGTTCCCAATGTTCGAGGTGAGAAGGACCCCCAACCTTAAAGGGAGCTAGGTGATGCATCCTCTGTATCTTGCCTTGGCCATTCATCCCAAATCACTTCCACTTTCCCACTTTCTCTCGGTCTCACCTGCCCTGGTTATGGCAAGACAAGAACAATATTAGCCTCCAGACAACTCTCAGGATTGCAGAAATAGATAAAGTCTATTGAACTCAGGAAGCACTATAGAATTGGGGATGCCAATCAATAATCACAAGCTGCATTGCCTGAGACGCTTTTGCCCGGCTTCTGAAGAGCAGACGCAGCTGTTCAGGTCCTTGGAAACACAGCTTGGGGGCAATGAACATTTGAGCAGAAGATGCCAGGTCTGTACCTTACGTCCTCCTGGTTGTGTCTTTAGAAGATCAGCTAGAAGGTGACTGTTCTGAGATTGTGAGGAGAGGAATGCAGACAAGGCCTGCTGAAAAAAAAATCATCATGTGATGATGATTTGAAAATCAAATCATTTTCCTTTTGCAACAGGCAGGGTATTTTAATTTAAAGTGTAGAGATCAGGAAACAACTGGAGGCATTTTCACACAGAAAGCCAGTTGACAGATTTGTGGTAGAATTACAGTGCTTTCCAAAATTAGGAAGGAGAAAGATTCATAATTTATTTTGGAATTAGAACCAAAATAAGCACCCATCTTGTGCAAAGTCCACTGAATGTGTAGCAAGAAGGTTGGCTGGTCTACCTCTAAGATTCACCTTCCTTTGCAAATCAGTGCAGCAGAGTTACTACTTCGCCATATTGTTATTTTACCACGTACAGTATGTGAACAGGTTACCTTCTGTAATCTAGAAAACGTTTTTTTCAATAACACGGATCCTGGCCTGCTTGATCACACATAGTGCTTTTGTTTCCTCAACCACAATATATGAAATAATTATTCAAGTGGCTTTGTTTGCTCGGTCTCCCTTCGTGAAAACAAATGAAAACCAGAAGGTCTATGGCTAAAGAGATGCTGTGTTTTGGCCAAAATCCGTCTCACTCAACTTATGGGATGGCAAGATCTTGGGTGAAGGAGAGATGCCTCCTGAGATGGAGGGTCCCGGGGCATCCAGGGGTGTTGGTCAAAAAGTCAAGAAGGTGGACCCAGTTGCACAGTTGAAGTCCCACCTTCTTCTGCATGCACGGTGCATGTGAGGCACACAAAAAGGGGCGGGGTTTCGGTCATGCAGGCACAGCTACCATCTTGACTTTTTAGCCCCCTGTGGGTGCTCTTGAAGATATCTGTCTTTTCAGATGCAATCTTGAACTAAGCAGAGGATAAACAGCAACAGTAACTGAAATATCCATCAAAGTAAAGGACAGTTTGAAACGGGAAATGGGAGATGGTTAAGTGGTGCTTTTCCACTTTGAATCAGAACCATCCAAACTTAATCCATTAACACATGAATTTACATTTTTAATTGGACCTGTAACTGGAGTTCCTTGGGAAGATTACAAAACAATTTAAACATTAAAACCACAGAGTGCATGAACAGAGATGTCAGAGAAAAACTCAACATTAAAAATGGTGCTTGAATTGCAACTGACGCCTAGGTTACAGTCCACAGGTAGTTGCATGACTGATGTAGTTCAGCTCAGTGAAAATCTGCCTTTCCTCTGTCAAAATTATAGTTACAAGTAGATTGCAATTGAGCACTTCAGAGCTAAGGTAACACTAACTAGAAATAACTTTGGTCATGAGCAAAGGCCAATTAGGTGGCAAAACCAGGCCTGCCTGCCTGCCTTCCTTCTTTCCTTCCCTTCTTTAAATGAAGTAGCTGGAGGCCTGCCTATGTACGGCTAAAGACCAGGCATGGCTTCACATGCTCATTTCTGAGCCTTTTTGGGGTCTCTATATGGTGCTCCTAGTATAGAGAAGCAAATGTTTATCCCAACTACTCAAAGCAAATGCTGAACGATCCTTGGCAGGTGTGTCCACAGGGCATGATCAAGAAAGTCAAGATGGCGGCTGCAAGAGGGTCATCAAGGCTCTGCCTGGGCTTTTGTGTGTGAGAGACTGTCATGGCTGCCATCTTGACCATGGACACCCCTGTGGGGAAGCAAAGCAGACCTGGTGGCCATTTCCTGTGTGGAAGATAGCCTGGAAACGCCACACTGGCTTTTGGCCCCCATCCCGCAAATTTAAAAAAAAAAAAAAAAGAGGCATACAAATTTAGTAAATCCCAAGGCCAAGAAAGACACGCGGATCAAACTGCTTCTTGGAGAAATCTGTACTTTGACCTGCCTGACAATGTTGCTTTCAGGTGCCATTTATTGATCTGGGATGTGGTATCCAACCTGATTACGTTAAATCAATGAATAATTAGCCTCATTGTCTCCACTTTCATTTACCAGCACCAGCAAAAAGCAGAAGTCTGCTCTTCTCTTTCCTCGTGCTAAAAGTAAGTTATCGTCCAACCTTTTTTTTTCAGTTAGTGTGTGAGCAGAAAAAAATGCAAGTCTCCTGCAGAGAGTATGAGGAGCATTCCTACCTGCAGTAATGTAATCTTTAATGCTTTTATTAATTTATTTATGTGCACCCTTTTAGAGCAAAACCTAGAAAACAGTAGCCTGTATTTCTACCAGCCGAATGGATTTCTCTCTACTGGACTCTTCCGTTGGGCAGCTCTCGCACAACTTTGTTTGTGAGTTGCTCCTGCAGGCGTTGGCCGGGCCAAAGACTCAGCTGCCCATCCTCGAACCCAGGGCCAGGGAACGTGCAGCCCTCAGCCCAAGCCCAACCCTGAGTTATAACCCACTGCAATCAGTCACCTGGATACCTGACAAGAATGACAGCCAGATGGGAAGAGGAGCAAAGAAGGGGGCGGGGGGGGGGAGAGAAAGAGAAAAGAGCATCAGAGACAGAAAAAGGGAGAGGAAGACATACAAGATGGAAAGAGAGGGGGGTGAGGAAAAGAGAGAGAAGGTAGTACTAGGGAAGGATATGGGGGGGAAGAAAAAGGGGACCCTCGCCATTATTTTCCCTGGCCCTGCACCCTAGCCCCAAAGGGGAAAGAATAAGTCCATTGAAACAATTGTTTCTACAGGTTCTGATAGGAATCCACGTCTTATAAAGAGCAACCTTTCCCTTCACACGGTTGCACGTGATTTTTATTTGGCTGTATGTCCTTCTGTATAAAGAACTTTAAGCGTCCATCACTTCTACAGTTATGGTTGCAAGAACGATGTGAAGAGAGGATGAAAGGATTTGGGATTAACCTACACTTTGGTTCCCCATTCCCTGGATATTTTCTAGAGTGGAAAACCCTCAGCTACTTCTCATACGGAAGGACAAATCAGAAAATAGAGAACTCACATCTGAGGGCAATCCTAACTGGAAAGTTGCAGACAAACCAATACAGACCAACATGGCCAGATCAACCATGACATTTTCTTGACAAGGAAGATGGATTCAAGACTTCTGAAGACTTTAAATTAGAGTTTAAGCTCTCTAAATAGGTCTTTTAGCAGTATTTTTGACTTAGACTCTGTCTGAGGGCTTAGTCCAAATGTCATGAGAGCGTGAGCAATTCTTGGGCTCCTGGGCAGCCCACGGCTTTCATACGTGGGCTGCAAAAATCCAGACAGCCGCCAAGGAGCAGCAGAGTTCAGATCACCCGTGGATTAATCCTTCTCCATAGAACTGTATCTGTGTGAGCATCTGGAGTTCTTCTTTAGATTCATGACTGCAGGGAACTCATCCCCCACTCGCAGGGACTACTGATCCGCTGGAACCTCCTGGATAGAGAGTAGAAGCAAATAGAGATGCTCCGAGAATGGAAAACCTGTTCGGTCCTGCCTGATGGTTACTTTTTTTGACACAAGAAAATAAAGCATTAGAAAGTTGCATTACTCCAGTACTGTGTTTATCATTCTACGTTGGGATGCCTGCCTCTGAACCCGGATATTGAAAGGACCACAGCTTTTGGATTCCGTGGGTAACCATGATAGCTAATGCTTGAATCCTCCAAGGCTGAATGTCCTCACTTCCTGCACTTCTCGCATGGAACGATGGGCAAAGGCCTCTTAGACTTCAGTGTAAAACAGATAGCAACGCATGGAAAACTATCTCGAACTGTTTGATAACTTGATCTGTGAGGAATCATCACCACCACCATCACCATCATCATCGTCATCAGGCTGGGACATTTAGGCATCCAGGCTCCTGTGCCTCTGGAGAATGCCAGTTTGGGGAAATCCACACACAAAACTCAAGTCAGAGTTACCTTAATAGAAACAGCAAGTATGGACTGGATGATATGTTTGTTTTATACAGGTAATTCGAGATCTTATAGAAATGATTAATTATCTCGATGGGAAAGGAATCATACTTTCCTCCCCAGTTTTCTACTTCCTCGGGTATCTGTTCTTCTCATCTCAGCCATTCTAGAAGGTTCTTCCTCCCACACAGAACTTTAAGCTATGCAGTGCCGGGGGTTTGTTTGCTTTTCCCTCTTCTACCGTGTGGGACAATTAATGTTCTTTACGTGCTGGAATCTCACTCTTCCCTCCTGCGAGGCTTGTGGGGTCGGACGTGCGAGGTCCCGTGACCCATTCTTGACAAAGGGAGGATCTCTGAAAAAGGCCTCCTCCCTTCCCTGGAGTAAATTCCTGTCTGACTAATCTTGTCTGTACAGGTGTTGACACAAGATGTTCCCAGATGAAAAAGAGGGAAATGACACACGGTGGGTCACGTGGCAGCTGTTGCAATGTGCCACAAGGGCACTTTAGAAAAGGAAGAAGGGCGCTGCAGGACGATCCTAGGCAACTTGACTTGACTCGAGACCGAGTCCCTCTGGGGTCAGCGGAACGGACTCCCAGGGTCAGACCGCAAGGAGAGCGGCCTAATTTGGCATACACGAGACCGTAGCTGCTGACTCAGAGACAGTTTGGGCTTCCCTGTAGTAATCTCAGACTCTAGCTGGAAAAGAAACAAATTCCATCATTTGGTATGAATGAGCACAACACGCGCCTCACCCTTTCTGCTAGCCATGCACTCTTCGGGGTTTTGGAAGCGTGCAGCATCTCCAGATACGGCCGGGGGTTTCTATGGCACGGAAACTCAGTGGGGTGGGCTTTCTCAAGCGCTGAGAAGTGGCTAGAGGGAGAAGTAGAGGGACCCCACTGAGTGGTTGGTTCTGTGATTCAGCCCACTGAACTCGACCTTCCAGATTATTTCGACGAAGCTTAAAATGAGACTTCCACTTGGCCACTCATCAAGATCCCATTTCTTTATGGAATGGGAGCCAAATACATAATTGTCTCTCTTTGACAGTTCGATCCTGACGCTTCCTCAGATCTGGATTTGGGAGCAGAAGCCAAACCACATATGGTTAAGATTCTTAGCTGGAATCAGATTCTCAATCTAGTTTGGCAAGAGAAAGGATTTTTTTTTTGTGATCCCAAAAGTAGCTTTAAAGAACTGACTCTGCAAAGTTATTTATCTATTTTTGAACAGTTTCATTACATCTGATTCCCAATTTAACATGCCTTTCAACATGCTAATCCTATAAAGTTTAATTTATTTTAGCTGGAGGATCCTTTTCTCTCCCCTTAAAGTCTTTCATACTCTGACATCTTTGAGGACAAATCCAAGCTTACCAAATTTTGCCAATGTCTGTTGTTCACCAACAGCTTTACCTGCAACCTTAGGAGGCCACAAGGTTTATTTCCACATCATGGAAGCTTCACCTGAGGACAGCTAGTTGTTCAAAACCGAAGGGCAGCTAGCCTGGAGTCTGTTGCAATGAGCAAGCTGTCGATCTTTCAGTTGCAAAACCACTCAGTTTGACGTGGGGCAACCCTGTCTGCCACCTTCCAGTACTAGGAACACAGCAGACCCCTTCACCCATATTCCCATAGAGCAAAGTGAAGGTGAAGACACTCCATGTCAAGAACATCTCCTAATGACCGAGTCCCAATAGTCACCCATCCAAACACTAACCAGAACTAACCCTGGTTAGCTTCTGATATCAAGCCAAGTTAGCTTGATGCTGACCCCTGTTGAGGCGCCAATAGAGTCGCATTCTTCAGTTGGGCTCCTATCATTCTCAGCCTATGTGTCCAACTGGAGGGAACCAGAGTAGAGAGAACTGACATGCAGCTTCATGTGGATTTGTTTCAGGGCCAAACTCTGGATTATCTCTAGTTCCTAGGCAGCTTCTTTCATGCAGTCCTGATCCAGACTGGATAGCAGGATTTAGGGGAGGACCTTCTCCCAAATCCTTCTTTACTGCCATGATACTCCTGACATTAGAAATGCACTATTGTGCCCCAAAGGTGTCTGCACACACACCAAGCAGTCCTGGGATCAACAGCTCTGTGCCTGAGCCCCACATGCCAGATACTTGCTTCGCATGTCTGGGAACCCAGGAGAGCTGTTGGGCATCGGCCAGGATGCCCTTATTTAACCTCCTGGGGAGGGAAGGATGTGCAAGGGCTGTGTGGGAGGACCCATGTTAGGCAGGTTGATGGGGTCAGAATTGTCCACCTTTTCTTTGCCTTCTGGGGTTGTGGGAAGAGAGGTCAGAAAGATATACAAACCTATTCTAGCCATGGTGCTGATTGGTGGCAGGGAGTAGGTGAATTTCAGGGGGACTGCATTTGTGGATAGTCAAATCCACAATCTAAGTACTTTTTGATTGCAAACAGTAGTCCATGATAACATTTGCATAACAAATATGTACTTAGCTAATGCTAACCAATGGAATTCTTAGGGTAGCAAGCTCTGTGAGTATTCTTCCAAGCTCAGACTTGGGTTGCTTTGTGCAGCATAGATAAATTTAAAATAAAGGCAACCTTGAGTAGAGTTTGGCCCCTGATGGCTTTATGGACCCAACCACTTTTGGCCAACGTTTGGCCGCAGTGGGAGCGGATTTGCCATTGCCTTCTTCCAGGACAACTTTCCAGTCTTCCAGACTAGCCAACCACTTGGAACATCAGGGAGGTTTCCTGTCCAAGTCCTAGTCAGGGCCAATGCTGCTTAGTCTCCAACTCCAGACAAGGTCACCCAGGCACTACCACCTGCTGCAACTTGAAATGCAATTTATAAAGACTTTTCATCTTGATGTCTCCTTGTAGAAACTGCTAAACTGAACTTTAATATTTAATTCATATTGAATAGCTTGAGAAGTCTAAAGGCTTCTAACATAGCCCGTGAACTACCATGGCTAAGGGAACAACCCCGCAGAACACACTTTATTTCATCATCAGCGATCAAGGATTGCATGCAGGAGGACAATGGAAGTCGTCTGGTTGAAATCTCAGCTCAGTGATGAGATACGGAGGTGCCAGCTGACTAGTACATGTGGAGGTGGAACATGCTTCCTCCCCACTGCCCCCAGCAGCAAATATGATCTTCCAAACCATCCAATGTATAGTGGCCCAACAGAACTTACAGGGACTAGTCTAACACCAGAAATTTGGTCACATCAGTTCCAGAATCATCCACCAGGTCACCATACAATCATAAGGACCTGCTTAGACCAGCTGTGTGGTTCTCACCAGGTCACCATCAGGACACAGTAGCTTGCCATAGACCAGATGAAATCCTTTGATCAGTTAGCCCACTTTTGTTTATCTGACTGGCAGCTATCCATCCATCCATCCATCCATCCATCCATCCATCCATCCATCCATCCGTAAGACCTTCGTACCACCTCCACTGATTCCTTTAAGTGGAGGTTTGGGGATTCAGCCTTCTGCACACAGATCAGGTGCCAAGCCAAGACCCTTCTCCGGGCTCTCGGCGGTCTGGGTTTTTTCTTCTGTCAAGTGCCTAGTTGGAGATGAGAGTCTGCAGCTTGGCAGGGTATTGGTCTGATCCACTGCACGTCAGCATCAATCACTTAAAATGCCACACGAGAGACAAGAGCATTCGAGCACTTCCTTGTATCCTTCCTTTGGCGACCCTGAGGGCAAAATTCTAGGTGAAGCAAATTGCTTGGAGTGCTCCTTTCAGGTTAGCCAAACTGCTGACAAAGTCAGGTTGCCCTCATGTCACCCATCCCCGGGCAGTTTTGGAGATCAAGAATGTACTGCAGATTCTATCAGGTGAGGAGTTATCTCTCTGCATATTTTGTAACCTTCGTTTAAGGCTACAGATGCCCAGAGGGCTGAAAGAAAAATGTTCCAAAATGAAATTTGATGAAATTCGCTGAATTTGTCATAGTTCTAAACATCACAGCTGGCTCTGTGTGTGTGTGTGTGTGAGAGAGAGAGAGAGAGAAAGAGAGAGAGAGAGAGAAACTATTTGCATTTCATTCAGGTTTAAATTTGAAGCAAGACCGCTTTGCAGCCACGTAAAGTTAGTTCTAATATTTAATTCTAATAATTTAGCTAATTCCTGTAGATGGATCAATTTATCTGAACTGCAATTTATCTGAACTGTAGAGTGATGCAAAACCCTTATATTAAAGGAACCTGGATCAAATGACTGTGTAAGAATTAAAATGAGAAACTGCACATTTTGTTCAGCATTTGAACTCAGCTGTTTTGTAAACACTAGCAGTATAATCCGATCCTGTCCAATTTAAAAAGTGTAAGCTGCAAATTTTAAAAAGTGGTCTGAATTTCCTTCTCCCTCTACACTGAAAAGACCAGGTTTCAGAAAGTTTGCTTTCTGGGTTCAAGTTGGGAGTAATCAGATCAGCGGGAAATCAAATGGGCCTGAAAGCTTGCAGGCAGAGGGTCCCTCACCTACTTGCATGAGACATAAGAGCACAGAACAGACAATGATGCACAAAACAGATTTAAGGGGAACCCAGATGTTCATTTTATTACTTCTTCCTCAAAATGGAAACCAAAGCATAAATGAGGGGCACATTGGAAGGAAAGGATGGATTAAGTGCATCAGGAAATGATAGTCCAACAGATCTTCTGCAACAAGAGAGAAGGTGAACTGCGAGCTTTTCTTGTGTCATTGACTGACGTCTTCTGAAGGGAGGAAGTGCCAAGGCCCACGGCCGTTCCATGCCCTCCTTTCTCAACAGATGAGCCATCCCATCTCTTCCCACTTGCCTCTTACATGCCGGCTGGTTCCTTGCAGCAGCAGAAGACTGCAACGTTTGCGAATCAGCAGTGCTCAGGGCTGGAGAAGCAACGCCAGGCCAACGAATTTGATTTTTTAGGGAGGCAGAGGTATCTCACCACACATCTCAGCATCTCATTGCTATTAAAAATCACCCAGCTACTTCTTACTATGCTCCTTCCAGATGGTTCTTCCCTGGATTTTGCAAGTTTGCCTTTCAGCATTCTCTAACCCAGTACCTGCTAAAACTTTTGGACTACAGTGCCCATCATCCCAACTGAGGTTTTGTTACAGTGACTGAAACCCCACACTATGACAACTATGCAAATAAACCTATCCAGATTTATAGCCTGCAAAAGAGTGACTATCTTTATGGCCCACGGGGTGCAGTCGTGTTCTCTATCTACCATCCATATCTCTCATCTCTCTCTCTCTCTCATCTATGCATCTATCTGTCAGCCTTACCTGGTAGTCCAGATAGGAAACATGACCAGATGAGCTAATTCTACCGTATCATAACGCTACATTAGCAGAATCTTGCAAGTCTGAAAGTACATCTCTCCCACCCGCCCCCTTTACAGCCCAAGAAACTAGGTCCCTTCTGAACTGCTTGCCCCGCACACATCCTTGCAGCAGGCTCAGCTGCCTTTTATCTGACCGTTCCCTTGGCTGCATGTCTTTGCCCTGTCTCTCAAGATCATTCCCACATACCATTACATCACTGAACTGTCATCTATCTATAATATCTTTCTATTATCTATCTATCATCATCATCGTCATCTATTACTCTTTGTTATGCCTTCTCATTGAGGGCACCAGGGGAGTGCTCAGACTCTCTCTGCAAGATTTTGGACATGTTTGCCCTTGGCTGAGGCCCCACGAGAGCACCCTGCAAGGTGGAGGACATGTGGACCTTCCCAGGGAATGAAAAGGGGGAGAGGGTTTAACTCTCCCAACTTTTGTCTTATGGGCCCGCTTCTGTTTCCTCTTCCTCTTTCCACAGTCACTTCTGTAGAAGCCAACTGTGAACTGAGCATTTAATACGTTGCGTCTACTTTGACTCTCCAAGGCAGTTGGTGGTGGAGACCCCGTTACTGGCGTTGAAGCTTTTCCTCACCCAGCATATGAGCTTTGGAAAAATTCCTTGCCCCAGAGGGACCCGCACAGTACTCTCCTTGGTAGCAGAGGTTACAAAAGAATACAAAACTTCAGAGAAAAATAACAGCTGCTGCTACGATGTCTCCAGAGTGGCCTCTCCCAACTTGATACCTTCCAGATGCACCGGTTTCCAGTGTCCATCACCCCCAGCAAACATGGGTTTTGAAATTCAACACATCTGGAGGGCAACAAGTTGGGGAAGGCTGGCTTAATATGGATTTGGAGGGTCAAACAGGATGTCTTCACATACATAACCTCTCATTGCATGAATTAGTACCATTTCTGAGCAGGAAGATTAATCTCAACTCTGGGTTCCACATTCCCTATCATAAACGTAGGTATCAGTTTGAGTAAAAGGGCTGTGCAAGAAACCAACAGTGGCTTTGTCAAGAAAAGTATCCCCTTTCAGCTGATTCACTTCTGTCTGTTGGCCTCAGTATCTGGGGAAAGAATAAATTATCTTTCCATCTTAAAGGGACACGCAATCACCTGCTTGCACACATTTGCACCCTGTAAGCTTTTCACCAAAACAGACATTTCTGGGTTTTGCATCATTTTTTAATATGAGGCAAGAGTGTGTCTAATAAATTCCAGTCCTTATTAGGGCCTTGTGAATGAAGTTTTTGACCATCTAGGCAAGATTCCATTTGTCAGGACATGATGTTTAAGTTCTACATGATCCTCTTAAATACAGTCCATGCCTCTTTGGGCCCAACATGCAGTTGGGTGTTGGATCATTTTCTAGAAACTGACAGGAGACTTACAGAGTCGCAAATGTTCTTGCAAAGATTTTGAGGCTTTGAACAGAATTCTTCAGTTTCGTGGTGTGTTCTTTTCTTTCCAAATTTGTTTGACGGACTGAATTACACTGGAAAAGAAATACCAGCTGAAGAAGAGTGACCCCCTCCCCATTTGCTAATGGGATTAAGTGGTCTCTCCAGTGGTGTTAATATGTTCTCTGTAAGGGTAACAGCGTAGTTATTAATTCAAATGCTGCCTGATTTTTCTCAAAGAAAAGTGATGCCAATACTGTAGATTAAAAAAGAGCCTCAGAAGCAGATTTACTTCTCTTTGTAAAGCAATTTGTCTGGTAGGGAGAAAGCATTGGGCAAACAGCTTCTCACTCCTCTCCTCCCAAACTGGACTAAGTAGAAAGAGGCAAAAAGAAGAACCTTTCAGAGAGGGACAGGTGGCTGTGAAGGCCTCTTTCTTTCGATCACCCCAGGATAGTAGGCTGCTCCAAAGGGGGAACTGCATCACCAACGTTATCACGGCCTCACTGCAGATGCTCAGGTGCCAATGGAAACAGAGGAGTGCCTTAGATCTCACTGCAGAGGGGAGGGTGGTGGGCGGGTGGGCTGCTCTCTCTTTGCTCTCCAGATATTAATGCTGATGGGCCACCTTGAGGCCCCTGCAGCTCTCCCTTTCTTCTTAACATGGATTTGGAGTGTCAGACAGCAAGTCTTCACATACAGGACAGTGGCTAATCACCCTTCAAACCCTTTTGCTGTCATAAACAGGATACTTGGTCATCCTTCCTGTTGGCAGTGGGTTGGTTGCCCTTGGAAATGTTCTCTTTGGAAGTTAGGAGGGTACAATGATCTCAAAGAAAGCTGCTAAAATATTTTTTTAAATTAAATCTAGGATGATGAAAAGACACATCTCTAAACAGCTCTTTACTTTCATGTTAGAATGTATTCTAATGTGCCACACATCCATCTTTCTTTTCTTTTCTTTTCTTTTCTTTTCTTTTCTTTTCTTTTCTTCTTTTCTTCTTTTCTATTTTCTCTTCTTTCTTTCTTTCTTTCTTTCTTTCTTTCTTTCTTTCTTTCTTTCTTTCTTTCTTTCTTTCTTTCTTTCTTTCTTTCCCTTCCTTCCTTCCTTCCTTCCTTCCTTCCTTCCTTCCTTCCTTCCTTCCTTCCTTCCTTCCCTCCTTCCTTCCTTCCTTTTCTTTCTCTCCCTCCCTCCCTCCCTCCGTCTCTCTCATTCTATTTCACCAGAAGGTTTTACAATCCTGAGGAATGAATTTTCAAAAAGTGGGAAGGAAAGAAGCAGATCCAGACCATAGATTCAGAAAAAAAAGGAAAACTATGAGGATAACATTAACACATGGAAAAAGCACTGGACACCATTGTGATCCATTAATTAAAAAGTAATAATAATCCACTCTATTTGTTTGGAAAATAGAAAGGCCTGCTCATTTATTTATTTTACCTATTCTTTTACCTATTTTTTATTGAGCCTAATGATGGCCTTGCTTGCCTGAGAATGTTGAAATTATGAGGATCGTGTAACCTGATCGCCTTTGTATCATCACCACGCATCTCCGGAACCAGCCCAGTGCTACAGAATTATGTTTCCTGGATGCCTGAGTAAAATATTTAAAAGCCTCTCCTTTGCTTCACATTCCCCAGTGCCATGATGCTCAGGTGGATGATCGCTGCTGGAGCATCGTTCTTCTAAACTGCACGTGGTTGTGAAAAGCTCTTTTTCTCTTTCTGCCAAAGGTCGCGTTCCTATTCTCCAAAACAGCCTGTCACTGATGGCTCCTTAAGCACTTGTGCTAAAAAAACGTACCGCAATCATTATGCTATTAAAGCTCAAGAATGCCTAATGCACTTATTAAAGAATAGCTGCAGTTCAAATGCATTCAAGAACATTTCCTATTCAAACTGACAGTTACAAGAGAGATTCAAGTGATGTTAATGCACTCTGTGCTCAAGTGCTCCTCCCACACACATATATTGGCAGAATTGTAAAGTTGCTTGTGATCTTGTAGGTGATCTAGTCTGACCCTTCTGTTCAGGGCAAGATGTTTGGAGATCCGTGTTTCCAGAAGATTGTCAAGCCGCTGCTTGAAGGCATGCAACACCTTCTCAAGAACCTTTTTCTGCTTGAGAGGAAGATGGTCTCTTCCCTTCATTTTATGAATAGAAAGGGATAGTATTAATTATGGTACATTATTTCAAATCTGATGACTGAATAGGACCCTGTTCTGCACCCAGAGGCCCCAGACTATTTCAGAGGATAAAGCAGATGGTGATGGTATGTACAATCAGGTCCTCCAACACAGTGCTACTAATTCCGTTTGCCCTAACGATAGGATTAGTCCTGAATGATGCAGCTAAGTTGTCCTTCTTGGAAGGATCTAGCAAAACAATGAATACACAATACCCATATAAAGGTTTTTTCCAGCCAAAAATACGTTGTCAACCTTTAGGGTTATGTTGCATCAGAAGCAACTCTATCAGTAAGAAAGAATGCGAAAAGTATGGCATGCATTCTCTTGTGTAATCACTTGGTTGCCTTTATGTTTCCACATTCCAGATTTTCTTTAATGCATATTCTGTAGCTTTTAAAGATGCTTCATAAATAGAGCTAGTACACATGCTTATTTGGTTTGCTGTTTCAGCTGAGGCTACTGAAACTGATGAATACACTTATGCTATTACTTCAATTCTGCAATCATTTGGAATTTAATTGAAAAGAGGAATCTGTTATAATTGAGCAAACTTGGTTGCAGACCAAGTTTGATAATCAAGTTAGCAATCAAATTAATTGAGGAAATATAAGCCTTATCTGGTGAACTAGTGTGGTTTCAAAGTATTCCTATATTTTAGCAAAATTATCAGATAGTCATTAAAAGATATTTGCTGTAGCTCTGAGCACTGCCCTCACCATAAGTCTACGATTCATCAGTATATCAAAGAGGGTTCTTAAAATTAAAAATGAATTGCACACCTCACCAAATTTAACTAAGCAGGTGGGGTGGGAGGTAGAAAAGACATCTTTAACCTTCCTGTGTTTTCCAACCTCCTTGTCTTTCTTTGCACAGAAAATCAATGAATGGGGAAAATACAGAGTAGCTGCCTAGCGTCCCTGGTTAGGAGTCCCAGAAAATATCAGTCAAGTTCCTTTGCCTTCTGCAATATAAGCAAATCCTATGACAGACTATGATTCTTACCAAGTTGCTAGTGCAGGGTTACCCCCTGTTGACCTTAACTTTGTTTGGAGACATACAAACACCCACAAATGGAAAATTTTATCTTTGTGGTGGTTATAAACACTTAGCAAGTCTCAACAGATTTCATGCAGCCATCCTGAATTGTCTAAATTAGAAATGTTGGTTTATTTAAATCTTAATAAATAACTTTTTCTAAACTATGTCAAAACAAACTACCAGATATCTTTAGAGGATTCTTAAACAAATAACATTCAACTCACTTAAAGAATCCCCTCCAGGTATTATACTAAGACATCTGTTTTCTTCAGCAATATCAACTGCCACGGGAAATAAGTTCAAAGCAAGAAGAGTAACTAACAAAAATGGGTTCTTTTGCCAAGATATAAACTGCAGCCAAATCCTACATTCATAGCTGCAAATAATAAGAATAAAGAAATGCAGATGTAGATAGATACATGCATTCTTCTCCCCTTCCCCTCCCCCTTCTCTTGCTCTTGCATACACGTACTATAGCTATTTAATGTTTGGTTCCAGATAGCTGAGGTCCCAATTTAGCCGTAGATTGACTTTAAATTGATGGATCCCTCCTGGTCCCACTGGATTGAGAAGATAGCTTAAGACACCACTTGGATGTTGATTTATCAGTTGTATCTCCCTCCCGCTCCAAGAGGTTCATGGTCCTTTATAAGGTTCTTCTTCTTACCAGATCTTCTTTCGTAATAACCCTGCAAGTCGTTTAGGTTGGAGAATACTGACAAGCAGGAATGTCCAAAGGAGATGGTAAAATAAGTCAAGATGGCAGTCATGACACACGTAAAAGTGAGGGAGCTTTGTTTGCACAGTGCGCTGTGGCCACCCTTTCAATTTTGTTTGGCTGCACCCTGCAAACACCACCAGTGACAAGCCCAAGAATATCTCACAATGTTGGTTTTTCTGAGTCTTAGGCTGAACATAGTCAGCGGATTGGGTTAGCTCAGTTTTGCCCACTTTCAAGCCCTTAAAACTCTGAACAGACTTTCTCCAGCTCTGCTGTTTGGTATCTTTTCCAGTGGAGATAATAGCAATGGAAGGATTCTTTCCGCATACCAAAGGAGGTGCACTACACATATTTTTATTAGGAATTAAACTTGTTATACATTTGTCTCACAGTCTGAGTCTCATTGCGACTATTATCCTGTGGAGTCCTTGGGGTTCTCTGAGCTTGGCTGCTTTCTTGCAGACGTTTCATCACCCATCTAGGTAACATCTTCAGCCCTGGAAGGGAGCGGGGTTTGCTCCCTGCTTATATACAGTAGCTGCCCTGTCAATGTTGGTGGGGGTGTCGGGGGTGGGGGTGATTACATCGGGGTGGAAGTCAAATGTCCCTCCCCATCAGGAATTTCAGATCCCCTGAGACACCACCATGCTCCCTCATTCCTAGGAGGCTGGGGGGGGGGGGGGGAAGGTTCTGAGCTGCGGAAACGTTGCCCTCCGTTTCCACGTAATCCCAAAACATTCCAGACATACCACACCTGCCTTGCTTTTCATGTTGTCCCAGCTGAAAAGACAGAACAAGGCAAATGTCAAGGAAGAGCAGGAGGTGAAGGATGACTGACGGATCGTGATGGGGTGTTTACCGGCCAGCAGAGAGACCAGTTCGTATGCCTTCTTTTTTGTCTGGGCAGGCCTAGAGTGTATTGGATGTCAACTTGGGGGATGGGGGTGGGAGATGCAACGTATTGCTCTACTTCAGGGAGCGAAATGTCTTACACCAGCTCCACACATATTGCCAACTCAGTCAACCTGAAGCTTTCAAAGGCATCCCTCCTCTAAAGTGCTTAATTTGGGCTGGATCTTGCCTCTAATCCATGCATTCTTTTGATGAAATCCCACTCGTGGAAATGGAACATCTTCATTGGCCACTGATTTAGCCCGAGGAGAGACTCTTTTTTAATGGACTTCTGGCTTTTCCATGTGTTTCCTATCGGTGCCCTTTGCCCTGAAAGCTGTTTGTATACTCCTGGAAAATCACTGCATGTACTATTGTGATACAAAACATTAAAGCTTGCCTATAAACAAATTAAATGATGTCCTACTTTGAGCGTGCAGCTACGTTCAAGATGGAAAAGTTATGATCAAACCGTTCTCAAGGGGATACTTTACAAAAATCCCATTTCTGGTAAATCCAATTGTATTTCTAGAAGGGTTGGACTAAACCCCCAAGACTACACAGACACAAGGAGAAGTCTATTAACCTTTAGGCTATTGTGGGTATATGAACATGGAAGGAAACTCACATGTAGCCCATGTAGCAGAAAAAAACACAAAACCTATCACGTTCAAGGGAAAAGTACCAGGAAAAATCCGAAAACCACTTAAATGGTAAAACTGCAGCTTCAGTCCCAGATATGCAAAAGTGGCAGAGGTCAAGTGGGGTGGGGTGGGGTATCGGAAAACCTCAGAAAGCACATTTGCAGAGATGTATAATTAATCCTGGAAACTAGCAAGCCCTGAGCTAAAAGGCTTTTCCAGCCCCCTGCAAGCAAGGGAAGAGCAGAAGCCAGCCAGCTTGTCTTCCTCCCGGACATTCTCCTTCCTTAAAGCTTGTTTCAAATGGCCACTATTTGAAAGCAGATCAGTAGGGCTGCAGCTCCAGGAAACCTTCCTTATATGCAGTGGGACTTTCATCCAAACAGAGGTCCAGCCCCCTTGGTTGTCACACGCAAGAATCCGAAGGAAAGATAGAGAAGAGTTTCCCATCACAAACCTCAGTAGGGACAGAATGAGGACATCCAGGCATAATGGATGAACGTCTTGCTTCTCCACCACCCTTCTGCAAGCCAATCAATTATTCCCCGGAAATCCTCTTAGTTTGATTTTAGGAAGCTTCAAGCAACAAGTTGCTGGGATGACACAGCAATGGAGCATAACCTGATGACCCTTTTTCCCTGATTCTAACCACTGTTTGAACATGGTTGCTCCTTCTTTGCAGTGCCTTAGCCCAACTTGGCTGATCTTGGAAAGCCAAACAGTTCAGACGGCTTGCTAAGTAAGTGGAGGGGAGACAACCAGGAACTACCTGGGAAGCTGGAGAAAACAACAGCCACCACCCAAACCTGTAAGAATGCAAGGCAAATCACTTCTGTATCCTTGCTGAGAAAACAACCTGGCTGTGCCCGTGAAGTCAAGTTGAGTAAAGCTTAAATCAAAGAAAACATTATTTTTTGTGCTCTGTCCTAAAGTAGAAGAGGGGGTCCTGGCAGAGATTTCTATCAATTTCAGGTCTCATTTAGGACTGTTAAAGGAAAAATGGTATTATTGGCCCATATCACTCAGAGCTGCTTGCTCCCTCGGCTCTAGCCTGTTGGCTCTTCCAAGGGGCTCCTTCCCAGCCCTACCAAGATGCGAGGGCTTCGTAATGTCATATATGTCCTCTACCATAGAGTACCCCTCTTCTCCTGGCTGCAGACACATCTCCATTACCCTGAACCTTCAAGAAAAAAATGGTTCTTCTCTAGTTACAGCATATTCTCACATTGTCTGGAGCAGACATCACATTTTTGAGGAAGATCATTCTAGAAGCAAAACCTGTGCATATCTTCAAACCTGTTTAGCCACATGTTTTCTTTGAAAAGCAGACCGCGAGGAAGGGGCAGTCTGATATGCTTCTCACTTTGTCCCTGCTGGAATCTCAGACTTCAGAAACTAATACCTGAATTGGAGGAAAGCGAAATCATTTGTGGAACTGAAGGGGAAGAAAAGTATTAAATGTGTTTAGTTGCAGAGTGGAGAAAAGTATGGCCCACCAACCCTATTTGGCCACAGAGAAATTGCTGTAAGGTGCTGAATATCCTTGGGGAGAGAGACAGAACCTGCTCTCAAATCTACTTTGCCGATTCTTTTCAGTTTTGCCGTTTTTAAAAAAAGAATTGCATGATATTGTTGTGTATAGCATGCATTTTCCCTAACAGGCTTTGAATACATTTTTCCCAAATAGGCAGAACTGGTGCATATTTATACCTAATTTCTTCCTTCTCATCCTTAAACGCTTCCTCGATGGCCAAAATGTGCAGATCGTGGAGACTTGAGACATTTTGGGTGGAAAAGGAAATGGTTTGTGTCCCAGACTCTACTCTTGATTTGGATAACATCCATTTCATCTCTACACCACCATGTACTATAGTGCTACTATAGGTTTTACCATCAGAAGGGAGGTTTGATCAGGGGGGACAGGAAGGAAGGAAGGAAGGAAGGAAGGAAGGAAGGAAGGAAGGAAGGAAGGAAGGAAGGAAGGAAGGAAGGAAGGAAGGAAGGAAGGAAGGAAAAAGAGGGAGGGAGGGAGAAAGAGAAGGAAGGAAGGAAGGAAGGAAGGAAGGAAGGAAGGAAGGAAGGAAGGAAGGAAGGAAGGAAGGAAGGAAGGAAGGAAGGAAGGAAGGAAAGAGGGAGGGAGGGAGAAAGAGAAGGAAGGAAGGAAGGAAGGAAGGAAGGAAGGAAGGAAGGAAGGAAGGAAAGAGGGAGGGAGGGAGAAAGAGAAGGAAGGAAGGAAGGAAGGAAGGAAGGAAGGAAGGAAGGAAGGAAGGAAGGAAAAAGAGGGAGGGAGGGAGAAAGAGAAGGAAGGAAGGAAGGAAGGAAGGAAGGAAGGAAGGAAGGAAGGAAGGAAGGAAAAGAGGGAGGGAGGGAGAAAGAGAAGGAAGGAAGGAAGGAAGGAAGGAAGGAAGGAAGGAAGGAAGGAAGGAAGGAAAAAGAGGGAGGGAGGGAGAAAGAGAAGGAAGGAAGGAAGGAAGGAAGGAAGGAAGGAAGGAAGGAAGGAAGGAAGGAAGGACGGATGTTGAGTTTGCACCAGTGCTTTAGATATGTATATGTCCTTGCAAAAATGATACGGATGATGCGTCAGACAAAAATTGCACCATGAGTGTTCTTTGTGCAAGGACAGCATGGCCCCCCTTCCATGGCATCATGACTTCCCTCCTGTGGACTTGGAAGAGTTGTGCCTCCGAAATGCAGGGACATGTTTCTTCCCAGGCAAAGGGACTCCAGTAGGGTAGCCCTTCCCCGTGCAACTGATCTCGGTGCTCCCCCTCCCCCTCCCCCTCCCCCTTCCCCAAACATTTTTAGGGACTTTTGCCCAAGCATATATTGCAAGCTAGTCTACGGGCAAACTATTAATTCTACCAAATCCTGGTTTCCAGCTGAGCAATAGAAAACCCAACCCAAACCCAAACTATTAAATGTATTTCTTTTAAAAGCTATAAGGTTCTTTGGTTCTAAATATAAAGCAAAACTGAAGAAAACAAACAAACATTCTGAACTCTGTTTCTCTTTTAACCCAGCAACAAAAACGAATGCAATCACACTTCACAGGAGCCTTTCATCTGAAGAACTTCAAAGCAGCCTCCAGAAAACTGGAACATTACCCTCAAGAAAGCGGCTGCAGGCTAAGAGACTAAACTTATTAAAATGTTCTGCAAGCACTTTCAAGTGTCAACTCATTCACACAAAGCGTTTGCTAACGTTTTCACAAGGACCTAACAGCACAAGCCTCAAGGATGGCAACTCTTTTGCAGCAAGTAGAGGGAGGACAGTGACATCATCTCTGCTAAATTGCCTTTGGCCTGGCTGGGAGGTAGACTTCTCCAGCTAAAGGACTATGAACAAGGGCTTTTACATCTCATTCTTGACTTACACAGCCATACCCTTCTCATGCATCTCTGCAAGTTCCTCTTTCAAAAAGCTCACATACTCTACTGCAAATCTGTTGGAATTACAGCAGAAGCCAGTGCATGTTTATTCAGGAGTAAACCCTACAACACCTAATGGGGCTTATTTTCAGGAGGTGGGGACACCCTCCCTCCTGAGATTAGGATGGCCCCAACTTTGCTGACCTCTCAGAAGGCCTTGAAGACCTGGCTATGTGCCCAGGCCTAGGGCCCTGAGGGTGTGAAGGGCCCTGTTTCCTGGTTGTGTTGACACTGACGGATTATAGTATCTCTTGGCTGCTGTTTGTATTTAATTTCTTTTTTGTATTGTGTTTTTATGATTGTTCGCCACCCAGAGTCACTGGTTTGAGATGGGTGGCTATACAAATTGAATGAATGAATGAATGAATGAATGAATGAATGAATGAATGAATGAATAATTGCAGGATTAGCTTCTAAGGTGACCATTCAGCTTGGCCCAATCTGCCCTCCTGCCACATGATCCACAACCTGCAGCATTGCCCAGCCTGCTTTTCTGGGTTACTTCCAGCTCTCTATTACGCTAACTCAAGATTAAATGTAGTGGTGCTCCTACTGTAAGCAAAGCAAGAAAGAGGTGAATGGGCTGAAAGGGAAGGGGGAAGGAATTGTGAGAAAAAGTGAAGCGAGTTGAAGACACATATCTTCATGCCCTGGGAACATGGTGGCTTCGACCATACCTCCATGGGCTCTCCCCTCATGGATCCAATGGACCCTTGATCTCCAGAAGAACAAGGACCATCTTTTAACAGGTCACCTTTGTCCTTCACCAAGAACTGAATTTACAGTTTATGGAGAATTCAGTTTTTGTTTAGTTTATTTTTTTAGTTCAGACCATGGATTTCAGAGTGAAACAATTTTTTCAGCTGCCCATCTTTCCTCTACCCCTATTTCTTCTTCTTCCTCCTCCTGCTCCTGCCCCTCCTCTTTGGCCTCCTTCCTTCCTTCCTTCCTTCCTTCCTTCCTTCCTTCCTTCCTTCCTTCCTTCCTTCCTTCCTTCCTTCCTTCCTTCCTTCCTTCCTTCCCCCTTCTTCAGCAGGCAGAAACATTTTGCCCAGGGATTTTCACAAATGCATAGTTGCTTCTGCCAGTTCGCTTTCTGTGCTCACCAAGGGAGCCTCAAAGACCAAGTATCATCCGTGACATCACAGCAGGTCTAAATGCCACTACCTGTTTTTGGGTGTGGCCACAGTAGAGTGTTTTTGTCTTGTTTTCAGTTGTGTAGGAGAACATTCCTGTTTTAGAAAATTCTGACTGAACTGAAATCATTTTTTTTCTTCCCCCCACCCTATACCGTGGGAGCTCTTTAGAGAAAAATGGGGATGACAACCACGGAGAAAGAAACAGGCCTTTTGAACGTCCATCTTAAAGCCAGGCTGGCCTCAGGACTGGAGTGGCTCAGAGGTTTCAAAGGGCAACTTATAATGTGCCTGCATTTGAATAAGAAGTGGACGAAGGGCGGGGCTTCCACATACCCCTCCCCATTCGATAAGCAATTCCAGTGGAAAATTGAGTCATTTCATGAAAGGGATGCTTGATTAAAACAAATGCACACCCACCGTGTTGTGCAAAGCAGTTCAGAGTGGTGGTGTGATTAAATCTGCAATTATAATAATAATTAAGAAAAATGTTTTCAAAAAGGGTTTTTTTCCCCTGCCAAAGGACTCCAGGCATTAAAACAAAAATAATTATAAACAGTAGAGTAGTAAAACAGAAATATTAAAGCTGGCAGCCTCCTAAGGTGGAAAATATTGAATGGAGTCCATTGTTTAACAAGTGAGCTTGGAGGGACAAACTTCCCTCTGGGGCATTAATACGAGGTGAGAAGATGGGGAGCGCATTGTGTTGCTCAGTATCTTTATTGTTTAGAAATAATTACATGTGAGAGCCCAATGCTTATGTACGAGGGCGTGAAGTCTTCTGAAAATAGTCTGTATCGGAGCCAATCATGAGGACTAGAGCTGAGTAAAGATTCTTGCAGATGAGGTCCCACTGCAGATGAACCCGGCCAAGCACCAGAAGGCTTTAGGAGAAACGTCTCATCTGCATGGAATATGTGGGGTGATATAACTGAACAGCAGAAAAACAGGTTAAAATGCCATCATCCCGGTTGCTCCTCAGTTCATGGGCACCTGTTATATTGCTCTTGTGGCATCACCTTTCCCTTATTTATTTATTTGTTTATTGCTATTACAATTTTCTGTGCATATTGTTTTATGTACAACGTTCCTCCAGAATGGTTTGCTTGAATTATTGTTAATTATTCCTTCCAACGTTACTTGTAATTTATTACATTCTTTGTAATTCACCATGGTTTTGTTTAGAACTTCAGGGAGATGTCAGGTGGGCTGATTCTGCTTTGTTGTTCTGTTCTTGAAATGGTTCAAATTATTCTCCTATTTCGGGAGTGTCAGATTTTGCTTGTCAAAATGAATCAAAGAGCATTATTTCCCTTTTATTTTGCTTGCGCCGGTACTGTATCTTAAGTCACAAGAGAGGATTTGGATTAAACTATGACACTGGTATTTATTTAAGGCCCCAGCAATAGCAATAAAAGAAGTTAAAAGATTAATTATCAGTCCTGTGGTGCAATTTGTAATCAGCAAAGTAAACACTCCACCCAAAATAATTCTAGTTGTGGTGAGTCTTTGTAAATGGTGTATTATGATTACTTTGAGTGACTCAACAACACTGTTTAGCAAGCTGTTCTTGGTCCTTTGACTAATTTAATATCTGATCTCATCACAGTAGACGTTGAAGGTGATGGTTCTGTACCAAAATCATTTCAGAGTGTTTTCCCATTTTCTTCTTAGAAGGAAAAGAGATGCTCAAGAAGACAACCTTTTAGCATGTTGTCATGTAAGCACAGATGATGTTGGCCTAATCCACTGGCAAAATGACCTCCTGCCCTTCCCCAACCTCTACAGAAGTCCAGCCGTCAGTCAGAACATAAGGATGATGGGAACCTAACTCGTTGGGACAGCTGGCCTAGGTCTACGTGCGGCTTTGAGCCAAACTAAGCTGTTTTTGAGGGTGGAGAGGCACTGGAGGGCTGGGGGTAGAGATGGCAGCTGGAAGAACATGAATGATATTGGATGTACTGGAGCATCTCTTGTGTAGCCTATGAACATGTGAGGACAGTGGAGTGAAAACAGACTTTCCAAGTAATAGCAAAATGTAGCACAATTAGGTCACAGCACTACTCCAGTTGACCAAGTGGGCAACGCATGACTTACATACCAGCTAACGTCTTGCGTGTAGATATTTCTTCTCCATAGAATACCCATTCAGAGCAGCGATCTCTTTAACTTGGTCATGGTCAGCCTCTATTGTTATTAAGTACATTCATCAGGACCAAGAACAATGTCCTTGAAGTGTGTACTGACTCTACATAATTGCTCCAGATTGAACAGAAGACTCAAAAGTATTCTCTGAAGGGCAATTAAGAGATCTCTGACAGTTCACTGACAGAGTCCATTTCATATTGGATAATGGACATTCTCGTCCCTTCTTGGCTGGGGAGGGGACTCTGTAAGACACCAGCTGCAGCCCTTTCCTTCAAAGGCAGGTTGCTTAGCAGGTGGTCCCAACCTTTCCAGACAGTTTGGCGGATTCTTGGATTATGTCAGAGTCTTTTTCGCTAGTGTCCTCCAAACATTTGATCACTGAGGTCATTTTTACTAAAATTCATCTTTCTCTTACATTTCAAATGGCTCATGCCAGATGCTTCATTCACTGAACTAGAAAACCAGGAGCAGAGAATTGTAGTCCTGGATATCTAAAGGTACCCGCCCCCCTCCACCAATAGGTAAGGTGAGGGGCCCTCACTGGGGCCCTGTGCTAAGCAGAGCATCTTCTTTGGGAGTGACTGAGGGTATTTCTGTTTGGGATTTGCAGGCTTAGCTGCTATAAAAGTTTTGAAAAAAAAGGCCATCTTCTGGGGGGCAAACTCCTGGTGGCTGTATGGGCACGTTTGTGAGGCTGTCTTGGCAACAGAGTGGAAGTGGTTTTCTTCTGGGATGTTTTTCCAACCTCCCAGTTTATCCTGCAGCTTTGCGATTTCCTGCTGTCCTCCCCTCCAAGGACTCTCCAGGGCAGACCCAGCTTAGCTTTTCAAGGTCAGCTATGTGGTGCTGTTCCATCTTGGAAGACACTTCCCTTTGATGAGAGGTTCTGCATTTCTGAAGCATCAAGGTGGATAACACTGTCAGCTCCCTTGCCTTGAGGAATGGGGCTTCTTCACATCCCCCAGATCTGGCACTTAATTATGAAGTTCCAACTCTCTGACTGTGTTTGTTAGCACAGTTGGTTCAAGTGGAAAAAATGTGTGTGGAGTCGTAGACAACAAAAGAAGACTTCACAAGTAGAGGTCAAAATAACTTGCATTCAGACAAGAGAATATGAACTGAGGAGTCATTGAATTAAGTATGTTTTCTTGGATGCAGCCATCAAAAATCAGGATAAACAAACTATTCCAGAGTCCCCTGAAGACTTTTCTAAGTATTTTCCAACTAGTTTAGTTACTAAGCCTCCCAAGTTCAAAATTAGACTTTACATTGCTACTCGGGAGGTCTGTCAGTGGAGTGTAATGTAAATCTCTCGTTCAAGAAGAAATTAATGGTGCAGGTGGAGAAATAGCAAATCAATTTATTCACCAGCACAATTAACTGATCCCCAGGGTATGAATATTTTAAAACTCTCCCCTTCCCACATTTTTCCCTACTTTAAAAAAGTTTGATTTTTAGTTCAGAAACTGCTGATTATAATTCTAGACAGGCCAAAATGTGCCAGTTCTTCCGAGGAAGGTGGTGTTGCTGACCTTGAAGCGACTTATGAACCGAGTCATACTGACCACGCGCTTAGTTGTTGAGAAGCCCTTTTGATGGGTGTCAGAGCCAGCGCTGAGCTTTTTCAAATGCTGTTTCCTCACCATCAGAAATCAGAGAGGCACATAAAGGCTGCGGAAGACTGATCGTGCCAGGGGACCAAAAGGACAGTCTAGGGCATGCCTGGCATGGCCAGTTGCCATTCTCCTGAAGGGCCTTGATAGTCTCCTAAGCTCCCGATGTCTATTCCACATGCAGTAAAGACAAGCACTTTCTTTGCACATCAAATTGCAGGTTAAATTGGACCCTGGGATGAAGGGTAGATCTAGGTAGATGCAGTGGCAGATGGAAATTGCTGGAAGCAGGGTTAGGATGGTTTTCAGACCTTTAGCCAGTAGGGTTGGACAACAGCCTTTCAGGCTCTTATGCCTATGGGGCAATTTATTCAGAATTGGAAAAGCGGGTTCAGAGTTGTGTGACAACCATTGTGTGGGAGAACAGTTGCCCTATCTGTTATAGTGATCCTAGTGGACCTTTCCTGCAGTATTTGTCTTAGGTATTTCAGTTATTTATGGATTTACATGCATAATGCCACCAGTGGGCATTTCCTAACCACTTTTATTTTGAAACTAATACTGGGTTAGTTTGGAATTACTGCAGATTCATGTGTCCTATGTTTCTAAAGGCAGTTTCTGGTGCTCTTTTTTACAGTAATTTTATTAAAAATTACAATTAAAAAGATAAAAACTAATGCAAACTAAAAAAATAAAGGAATAAAAAGAAAAAATAGAAAGTGCAGAAAAGAAAAAAATAGAAAGAAAAATAGAAAAGAAGTAAGAAATAAGAATATACTAAAGAAAAAGAAAAGAAATATATAAAGAATTGGCATCCCCCTTCATCACAACAAGTATCAATAATTTTAGTAACTTATCACTTTCTCTTAAAATACAGCAAATGATCCCGTCTTTCCATATCCCATCTTTTATCTATAAACAGATCCGTAAAGTCTTGTTGTTCAGTCCTGATCAGCAAAAGTCTATTAAGGGGTACCAAAGATAACAACATATCTATTTTACCCTTGATCAAATAAACCCACTTTATATTCCTTTCTTCTGTTTTTAACAATCTTGAACTTTAATCCCTTCAAATAATGTTGTAGAACTTGATTTCATTTCATTTTTTCTTTGTCGCTTCTCACAAAATTCTTCAGAACTTTAACAAGCCTCTTTAGTAAATCCAATACAGGAAAATTATACAGGTCACTTTTTTGGTTTGTCATTTGTATATCCCCTTTAATTATTAAGACATCAGCCAATTTCATTAGTATATCCAGAGTAGCACCTTTTTCCATATAATTCTGGTAGCCTGTCATTTTTAAATCCACTTTCAACTCAGTCTCGACCTTGTCAGGTAGAACTTGTTCCTCTTCCATAACATCTTTTAGACTCAGTGTCTCCATACAGGCAGATGTCTCTGTTGACACTCTTAAAATTAACTTCTGGGTCCATTGTTCAAAAATATCCTTCAAAACATCCAATGTTAAGGTATCTTGCTCCATTCTGTATTAGTAAATCAAATTTAAGTGTTCTTCTCCTTTAATTGTAATCTTTAGTTCCTTCTGGTTTCCTCTGGTGTCCAACTTATCCTAGTCCCATCCTATCATGTTTTTTTTTTAAAGAATTCAAAACAAAAGCATTTTCCCATGGGTTGGATTCTTAGAATTAATTACAAAACCTTACTTCAAATCCATCTGCACCCTTAGTCCATTTGTAGCTTTCCAAAATCAAAGTCTAATCACCTCTTTGTTGTTTATTCCAAAAGAAAAAAAAAGTCCTTAAACTTATATTTAAAACTTTCACTGAGGATTGAAGGAAATCCAGCCGGTGCTGTAAAACCTGTCAATCCAAAGGCTCCTAATAACTGAAAAGCTATTAGCTAACAAGCAATTTACAAAAGTGATTGGAAAAGGAAGTATGTGATCCCGGTGTCCTTTTGAAGGCGCTGACCATGGTTTGGGTGAAAAGATGGCTATTCCCTCGTCTCCCAGAACTCTAAACCCACCAGAAACTGTTGTCTTGCAGTCTCCTTGTGAGGAACAACTGTAAGGAGCATTTGTGGGTGATCGCAAGTCCTCTTCATGTCCAGAGAGGAATTACGAAGAGCCGGTCTACTCACCAGCTCTACATTCTGTTGTGGTTTTCAGCTCTGCTTTTAGCAGAGCTGTCTTCAGTTTGCCATTTCTTCCCTGGAAGTTTCTGGTGTTCAATAGTGGGAAGGACTTTGTCTTGAGGGAGTCATCCTGACCTACTTCTGTGCTATCAGGTAGTGCCATAAAGTTGGGAGGCTGGTTGCATAAAATCAGGCAACTCTCTCTTTTATTATGTTTGCTTTCACAATACTCCTGTGTAATCAAGGAAATTTACTCATATTCAAAGAAACATATACAGGATGGGATTGGACCTATAAAAGCATGGACTCAAGGACATGGGTAGGGACACTCCTATAACAAAACATGTTTTCAGGAATAAATACCAAGAGAAGTGGTGTTATATGACTGACCAGGAGACCTTTCTATAGATTACCTCTTGAAATGAATGAAAACTGGGCAAAACAGCCTTCACCTCTTGCCTTATCTCCTTCATTTCAGTAGGAGATAAGGAAAAAATGAGTGAAGTGCCATCAGTTCAGAATTGGCCCTGGTGGTTGTATGGACCATCTCCTCCCATCTTGATGTGACGTCTAATAAGGTGTAGCTCTTCCAAGGAATTTCAGCTGCCTCTGTGACCCATCCGTCCATGCTGTTTTCCACTTCTAGTCTGCAGGGGAGAAAATACACACCCATTCTTTATGTATTTTGATATCCCTGGACAGTTATTGATATTACAGTCATGTAACCTGCCGTTATAAAGTGCAGGGTGAGCCCTTCCCTGGAAGAAGACTGGAAAAGAGAGGAATTGGTTTTTCATTGGAGTGGGAAATATTTTGGGCTGCGGCGTATATGGGAGGATGGAGAGGCACCTATTAGAGCTCCACCCAGTCAGCAAGGCTGGTCCTAAACCCAGACTGGTGTTGGTTCTGTCCTAATAAAAGCGACCTGGAGATACAGTGGCTTATGACAGATGTACTAAAGTGGGCTCCTGCGGGAACTAAACTTTCACAAGAAACATGGAGAAGAAAGAGCCATAAAAGTTACAAGGGGAAATGCTTTTGCTGATAAAAGGCAGAGCGGATAACAAGTTACAAAAGCCCCTCAAGGGAGATAACCTTGAGACGCACCTGTATATAAAGATTAAACAACAACCTGTATGGGGCGATTTATAGGGCTTATCAAATGCCAGGTTTCACTATTTACATTTGCAAAACTCAACTTTATTATGGGTTTCTCTTTGTTAATATTCTGTACCATACAGAAACCAAGTTTTGTAGGGGGGGGGGGAAACACTTCAGGGAAGAAAAGTTTATCTAGGAGGTTTTACAAAAGATATTTAATGAAATACTATATGACCTCAGAAGATAAACAAGAAGGGCTTAAAATACAGCTTTCAGGACAATTAGGCCTCTATCTCTCCCTCAACACTTGCACACATGGCTAATACATGCAGACATGCACGCACGCACGCATGCACACACACACACACACCCCTTGTCTGCTCATGACTAACTGAGTCAAAGTCCAACCCATTAGAGTTCAATAAACTTGGTTTTGATGCCTGCCTGGAAGCAAAGGGACATTATTAAATACCTGGCAGGTGGTCATCAGGGGCTGATGGGCTGTGCTCAGCACTCCTTCAAAAGAAAAAGGAAGACAGATGGGGAGAGAAAGGGAGGGAGGGAGGGGAAAAGTTTGATTTCATGATAAGAAAATGTGCCGCTGCTCCATTAAGAAGTAAGAGAAGCAGATTGGTTGTGTGAACTTTTGCCCTTCCATGGTAGCCCAAGGCCAGCTTCACATTTCTATGCCATGTTTGTTCAAAACATTTGAGCCACGAATGATACTGCCTCTGAACTGAAACACTAATGTTGCAAGCCTGTGGCAAAAGCCACCGCAGCAGTAGAAGATCATGAGTGGAAGAGAGGGTTGATAGCGCTAAGGAAGGTGCCACTTTCGGGCAAGGGTCTGGAAGCTTGAGGCAAGGCAGTGCCAAGCAGAAGATGGAATTTTAGGCTGAAGTCCACAGCTGATGACTGGGGTAGGCGAAGGGCAGTGTTTTCCAAACTTAATGGGCCAAGCTTTTGGAGACTGGATTCAGTTGCCAACTGCCACTCCAGGGAGATGGTTAAGTTCAACTCCAGCTTTGTTTCATACAACAACAGCAGCAGCAGCAGCAGCAGCAGCAGCAGCAGCAGCAGCAGCAGCAGCAGAAATACCTCTCACGTGCTAACTGCTCTGGACTATTCAGGTTGTGTATGAAACCAGAGGACAAAAATTAATTATTCTTTAATCAAATGGCAGATGTAACACTACAGAGAGAGACAACCTTGCCAGGAAGGGTCCTGTGTGGGTGTTCATTGGAAAATTTGGACTGAATGGGAAGAGATGCAGTTTGGAATTACAGTCCTGTTGGGAAAAGAGAGATATTAACTCCAGACAAGAGCCTCAGGTGGAACAATTGACATATTGTCAGGAAGGCAGTAAGACATAAGGGGGTTCAGGGACTACTTTACTTTCCCACAAATTAGTAGCCCAGTCAGTGAGGGTCTCCTTACAATCTACATATGGCTTTGCTTTAAGGTTGATTTTGATAAAAGCCAAATGCTTTCCCCCTCAGAAGCTTGTGGGTTTTTTAATGTTTTTGTTCTGGTCTTTATTAGAGAAATCATGATCTGAAATGCAAACAAACAGATGGAGAAGCCCACATTGACAATTGGATTTTGCCTATTGTGTGCTCAGTTCTTTGGGCTCTGTGTCAAAGTCAAAGTAGGGTTAGGTTTTGACCATCCCTCCACCCCCATCTCCCCCAGACTATGTGGGTGGCTTTTCCATCAGTTAAATCCCAAAGGCCAATCAGTGGTAGAGTGAAGGATAGATCTTGGCCTAAAGTTCCCCTAATAACCACCCAGAAAAGGACAGAATACGATCATATTTCTTTTTTGCTGAAAAACAATCATTACATTTTATAGACAGGGTTAGGCCATAAGCAGTGGGAAACTGACTGGTCCTGAACATAACTATAGCTATTTTATTTTATTTTACTTTACTTTACTTTACTTTACTTTACTTTACTTTACTTTACTTTACTTTACTTTACTTTACTTTACTTTACTTTACTTTACTTTACTTTACTTTATTTCATTTCATTTCATTTCATTTCATTTTAGTTAGTTTAGTATACATGGCTCCTTTCTGCAAGGAAATGGTATTTATTCCCAAGTAAAACACCAAAAAAGGTCTTCTGTAAAACCATTAAATCCATAGTCAAGCTGAACTTTTAAAAACAATTTGTCATGAGGTTTCATACAGATATACCATTATTATCTCTGTAGGAGAGTCATCAGAGATGGTCAGGGCTAGTTCACACACATATACACTCAACTATGTTTCTCAGCATACTAATTATTCAGTACTTTGTGACTAGCAGCTGTCTGTCTAAGCCTACTCCTTTGAAAAAGAAGGATCTACAGAGATACCAAGGATGAA